>NC_025701.1:13032373-13094288 GCF_000633955.1 Camelina sativa | reverse complement strand
TTCTTCTTGGCATCAATGGAGCTGCCAAGAGAAAACGGAGACCCGCAGGGACACCAGGTTTTTAATCATTCCGCTTATGTTTTCTATTTTTTTTTCTACATATTGTCCATTAGGTTTTCAATAATTCAGCTAAAGAATATTTGGTTTCCGGTAAGTACTAATATTTTTTTAGATTGAACTTTTTTTATTCAAATATTTCAGCTAAAGATTTTATATGTTAGTTTTTTTCTTTTCAAATATTTCCAAATAGCTTTGATTTTCGAGAAATAATCTAAGTAAACATATCCGTGCTATAACAGATCCAGATGCAGAGGTGGTATCTTTATCACCAAGAACGTTGTTAGAGTCAGATCGGTACGTGTGTGAGATCTGCAACCAAGGGTTTCAGAGGGATCAGAATCTACAGATGCATAGAAGAAGGCATAAAGTGCCATGGAAGCTTCTGAAGAGAGAGAAGAAGGACGAGGAAGTGAGGAAGAGAGTCTACGTGTGTCCTGAGCCAACGTGTCTCCACAACAACCCGTGTCACGCACTTGGAGATCTGGTCGGAATCAAAAAGCACTTCCGCCGGAAACACAGTGTCCACAAGCAATGGGTTTGCGAGAGATGCTCCAAAGGCTATGCTGTTCAATCTGATTACAAAGCCCATCTCAAGACTTGCGGCTCACGCGGTCACTCATGCGACTGCGGCCGAGTTTTCTCCAGGTTCTTCGTCCTTATCACATCTCTCTGTTGTTTTATTAATTATTCCTATAATATTATCGTTTTCTTGTATATCTATATAGAAAAAGTGTGGTTAGCTTGTATTTTTCTATGTTTTGTGGAAAAGCCCTAAATATTGTCTCTATGCGGATGGATTAATTTCTTGACTTTCACATAGTTTGATTTCATTTTCTTGAAATTTTATTCATACAATTTAACTAGTGTACTTTAGGAACAATTATAATTGGAATTTGGAATCCTTAAACTAAACCAAAGAATGCTTTCTCCGATGGCGAATAATGTTGTCACATTACAGGTGTGCTTATATATAATGAATTATATTTTCTTTAGTGAGCATTTAGATCTTGACAGAGCCTACCAATAGAAGTTCAGTGCTTGACTGTAGCCAGATAAGTGTCTTATTTTATATAATTCATTTAGTTTTCATATGTGAACTCACATTGACCCATTATGGATTTTCATTACCCAACACTTTGTTGTATTTATAATACACAAGCTAAAAAGTCTTATAATCACATAATCCCTTTCCAAAGATACCTAAATCCATACCTCAGTTTTATATTATTGCCTTCTTCTTTTGATTACGTACGTACTCCATCAAACATATTCATTCCTACTTCCTCCTGTTTTAAACTCTATTTTATTTTAGACCATATTAACGCACTAATTTTCAATTATATATTTAGGTCATCTAAATATACACTAATAAGTAACTTCTCTTGTTTTTTTTTCTTTTTCTCAGGGTTGAGAGTTTCATAGAGCACCAAGATACTTGCACCATTCGGCATTCTCCACCCACTAACCACCGTCCTCTGCAGCAGCACACGGACGCCACTGTAGCACCATCAAGAACCACTTCGACCACAAGCTTTGGTCCATTATTGCATGGTCTTCCTCTATTAAGGCCACCACCACCGCCCTATCAACATTCACAAGCTTTGGCTAATTACCCTTTCAATGCTTTATCAGCATCTCCTTTTGAAAGCCTCGAACTTCAACTATCAATAGGAATGACAAGAACATCAGCACAAGCGAAGAGCACCGAAAAGGGAGAGACGAGTTTAACAAAGGAGAGACCGAACGAGGAGGCTAGAATGGCGGAGAAAATGAGACAAGAAGCGAAGAGGCAGATAGAAATGGCGGAAACGGATTTTGAGAAGGCTAAGAGAATAAGGAAAGAAGCAAAGGCCGAGCTTGAGAAGGCTCAAATTGTTAGAGAAGAAGCAATCAAGAGGATTAATGCAACAATGATGGAGATAACTTGCCACTCTTGCAAGCATCTGTTTCAGCTGCCTATTATGGCTGATGAGAGTACGTCGTCTCTTGTTATGAGTTACGTTTCCTCGGCGACAACTGAAGGGGAATGCGAGTGATCCTACGTTTTTATATATATCCCCATATGAGCAAAATAAAACAAATAATTATTTTAAAGTAACAAATGATGGTATTTTAGTGGTTATCATTTTGTGGATCTATATATAAGAGAACAATTTTTACCAAACAAAAAAAAAATCTTTGTTTTCTATTGCCATTGCTGAATTTACAGAAGGACTGTAAATTTTGAGAATCATAATTTAATTTGGTTTTTGGTAGCTTAACATTATAATTTGATTTTGATTTCCACAAACAAAAAGAAGAGAAAAAACAAAACAAAAACAAAAAAAAAAAAAGTAGAAGAAGAGGAAAGGTTATATGGTAGTTAATGGTGTGGGGTTCATTGATTGGTTGTAACTTTATTTGTGAAAGAAGCATAATGATAAGGTTTTAGAAAATGTTTTGTTCTCTCAGGACTAGTGGAGCATTCTATACAAAACAAAAATAATGAATGAGCATTGATTGAGGAGGGGAAGCTGTAGTAATTTGCATTAAATTCGATAGATAAAAATGATAAGAGGTCAAATTTTCTGTATAAGATTCTCAGATGGAAATGATTGATGTACACCTAATATAATATGATCACGAGTCGCTTCTTTCTCTTTCCCATCGTTACATTCTCGTAGTTGTAGCTTAGTCTCAATCCGACCAAACAAGAAATCATCTCTCTCGCATGAAGACGGAATCTTACAGTATGCCCATTTGGAAAAGAAAAAAAAAAATGAATTTTTATATCAACAGAAAAGTTGCCTTTACAGTTGAAGAGGCAGATGAATTAGAAAAGCCAGATCTAGAAGAAAAAAAAAAGTCACTTCCTTGCAATAAAAAAAGGGGCTCTTAGCTTAAATATGTACAAAGAATTAACGTGAAGCTCGGCAAGCATGTTCATCAAGATGAATAAATCAAAGAACAGATTTGGAAGAAAAGAGATTTTAATTTCTATGTGGAGTTTAATATATAGTTTTATGTTATGTAGAAATAGGTAGGCGTCAAGATGAATAGGATATAGAAAAGCTATATATACATAACACATATTGTGATAAAACTACGTAAAAGAGATGAATCTTTGCATAGTTTCTTTATTGACACAAGATATTTGGTTTGCCGCTATAGTTAGCTAGTTTTGGATAACACATTAGGTGATAGGTCAGTTGACCCATGAGATAAAGAAAAAAAAATTAGCATCCTTAAAATATGAAACTTGATTCTTTTTTTTTTCAAAATTTATCCTTTAAAAGTGGCCACTCCATCTAATCTATATATAATAGCAAACCCACTTTTTGTGTCAATTTTTAATCCAACGGATGAGATTAGTTCCAGTTTTAATTCAACGGTTTAAAATTATTAATCGTATTTTTTCGTCGCACCCCCATCTTTCAAAAGTCACACCTCTTAGTCTTTGCATCTCTTTGTTGTACCTCCTGGTTTCAAAAATCACATCCATTAATTTTTACACCTTTTAAATCACACCTCTTAGTCTTTGCATCTCTTTGTTGTACCTCCTGGTTTCAAAAATCACATCCATTAATTTTTACACCTTTTAAATCACACCTCTTAGTCTTTGCATCTCTTTGTTGTACCTCCTGGTACATCCATTAATTTTTACACCTTTTAAATCACACCTCCTTAGCCTTTGCATCTCGNTATTAAGTTCATACATTAATCTTAGTTTTGTTAACTTTTAGTCTCTTCAAAATTTTTAGCCTTTCCGATTTTCATGTTTTTGCATGGCTAATGTTATTAAGTATGAGTGCCATATTTTTTGCATGGCTAATGTTTTTGATTCTCAATGTGCAGATTTTATTTTTTGACTTTCTGGAAAAACCAAAACCAAGATACGAGAGGTATGATGATATGTAGTGATGCTAGAGCTACGGATAAGCCAAAATTTTTTAACAAACATGGTATAATTATAATTTTATATATGTTCTTATTTTAACCTATTTATTTTTTCTAACAAACATGATATAAATGTTTTTTATTTTTTTTTATTTTTTTTTTCCATTAGATGTTCATGATCCAGGTTAGTTTACATTTTTTGTAAATAAAGTTTTTAAAAATTTTAGTTGAATTATAATTTCTTATACTTTCTGGGTATCAACCATTTTGATAATATATAGAAATATTACAATAGAGAGTGCCGAAGAAAAAGCCAGACATACTTGTGACAACAGAAAATTAAATTCTAGAAAGTGTAAGCACGACCAAATGACAAGTCAAGTTAGAAAGAAAAGATCTACTAAAGGTAACTTATTTAGTCTTTGATGACTTTCTAATCTGTATATACAACTTTTTAAAAACATAATGTATAACAGTCACTTTTAGAGTGATCTGGAATCTGCCAAAAAAAAGAAAATGCAAGAAATTTATAAAATTAGTGTTTAACCTAAAGAAGAGAACATCAAAAGGTGAGATATTATTATCACCTGTTTCACCACATCGACTTCGTTTTCGCTGTGTTTATTGAAAAACATGATGGTACCGATTCATAGACATAAGTGGGAAATCAAATAGAGGGAGATGCAGCCTGGAAGGAGAGCAGCCGACACGGTGGAATGGGATGGATTGGGAGAGACCAACATAAAATCCTCTGTTCTATATTTTATTAATTTTCTGAACTTTTGTAGTTTAATTGAATTGCTTTGATTGAATAGCTGATGAGTGTACAAGTTTTGTCTATATGCATTCTTAGTCTATTACGTCTTGATTTTTTTTTCTTTTCCAAAGAGGAATATGTGATTTGAAGCAAATATTACAAATCCATGTATCAAATGTGTTAGTAGGAAATAAGGCAATCAAGATTAACCCATTAAAAGGGAGGAAAGAAGGGGGTCTTTTGAGGGAAAACGTGAGACCAACATGCATGTAACTGTGGAAAGCATTATAGCCAAATATATATCTCTAAAAGTTGTAGCTGAAGAATGTGAGTTACTCTATACTAACCAATTAGGTTTGATTGGTCGGTCATATAAAACTTGGTTTTGTACATATCTAAAAGTGAGAGAAAAAAACATCCACAAGCATAAGTGAAATTTTATATATGGTTAAAAGTAATGTTCATAGTAAATCATTTGTATACAAACTCCACTTGCTTACAGCATCGGAATATTGATTGTGATTTGTGAATCAGTAATCTATGGAAAGAGAAATCGCGTATCAAAGTGAAGGGGAAACGAAACTCAATCCAGCCATCTACTCCGATCCCAATCTTTGACCTTCCTTCGACAAGTGGCATTTAGTATTTTCTCGATATAGTAAATAAACCAAGAGAGAAGCAGCCTCGTATGTATTTCGATTGATAATGATCAACAACAAAGACAATTTCTAATAGCGAATTAAGGAAGGATACCAATATATAGCACCATATGGTCGGAGACAAACATAAGTGAAATTTTATATATGGTTAAAAGTAATGTTCATAGTAAATCAAGCTCTAAAAAAGGCTCACTTTTGTGTGTGACAACATAAAATATAATAACATTGAAATGAATCTTTAGCTTTTTAATCAGCAGAAAGCAATAGCAAAAAGTGAAAATGATCAAATTGATTGAGAAAAGAAAGAATTTAGGATGGATTACAAATGTTAAATTTCAATTTAAGATTTCACCTTCCCGTGCGGCAACGCACATGTCGCGTTCCTAGTCTACAATAATAGAAAACATGGAAGGAAATTAAGTACGTCATTTTCTCTCTCAAAACTTTTTTGCTTTAAAGTAAAACCTGTTCTAATTAGAATAACGATTTCAAATGAAAAGATATATATGATATGAACAAACATATATCTAATCTAAACGAGCAGTACTGTAATGAGAATGAAAAATGGATTCTATCATCCCTTGATATAAGGTTCAAAATTGTAAGCTTAAGTGATTAACTAATTTTTTTTTGGAGTTATTATCATTAAGAAACGCCGTCTCCTTTGTTTAAAACTAGTATAGTACATAAAAAAAAAAAACTATAGGAACCAGCACTAATAGTAACATTTCTATATATCTTAGCAAATTATGAAATATGAGAAACCATGTGCAATAAAACGGGAGGAACAAATTCAAAGATGCCCACCCATCATGAAAAAGCCAAAGTCAGTGTCAAAAATAGAGAGAGAAAGAGAGATGTGTGTGTGTATTAGTGAATACATATGTATGTACACACAAATGCAATGATGTAAACACATAGGAGAGAGAGGAGTAAATGCTGATTTCAGAGCAGAAGTGGTTGTCGTTTCCTTTACAGGAAAAGGAACGACATGAATTTCAGTGCCAAAAGATTGTTGAAATGGTGGTTAGGAGTCAGGCTTCAGTCTCTCTCACACCTGACCCTTCACTCACTTCCATGATTTCCTTCTTCTTCTTCTCTCTCTCTCCTATGTGTTCACTTTTCTTACTCCTTTAAAGCCCCCACACAGTCTACTATCTCTGTCTCTCATCTCATGTCACTTCGTGATCTCCTTGATTTATAATCTTTTTTCATGTGTAAAAAACTAAAAAGTAGGAATTATGAGGATACTGTTATCAAGCATATGGGACTTGTTTCTTTAAAATCTACATTTTTGTAGAACCTTCGTAAACCCAATAAAAGGCCCAAACATGAAGTAGGTTGTTTATTTTGGTATAACAAAAAGTTGATATTAGTTTAAATATAATCATATTATGTCATAATCTCCAGTTGTGATCTACATTGTTCAACCGCATTCGCCTCCCGGTACTTTAAACACCTTTTGAAGAAACTTGTTTCTATCTTTAAAAGTAAGGCTTGTGTGGATTCAAAGAGGGATAGTTCTGAAAGTAAGGCTTGTGTGGTAGATGGTATAGTACATTTAAAAAGAAAAGAGGTTAGGCTTTTTATCACAGCTAGTAGTGAGGTACTCAATTAACGAATCGTAGCATTTGAATTTCAACTGTACTTCAGAACTTTGAATAGAAAAAGTAGGCAATTATTTTGAATTTTGAGTAAGAAATTCGATAATGTGACTGAATAGGGATGATAGGCTGTTAAGATTAATATGTAATTCAGTAACAAATACTAGAATAGGGAAATCTTGAAGATAAGTTTGGTATTCTACAAACATGTAAAGCAACAAAACTTTGACATAAAAACATTCGAATGCAAACACAGTGCCACAATATAAGAATCCAGGTTGATAATGCGATATTAAGAAAAACTTTTAAAGAGTTCGAGTCAAAAACTTGGGGCTTTCTAAGAGGTCTCAACGTCTGAGAGATCCAAACCTTCTTGGTAAAGCTCAAAGTCAATAGGGCTCCATCTGCAGACCAAGGTCAGCTTGAAAGTAGACAGTTTCTTTCCCAGCAGACGCTGCACAAACAAGTATAAGGAAAACATTTCAGAAAACAAACAAATTTAAAGGAAAGGGTGTAGGAATACAGAAGTCTTATTACCAAAATGTGGGCTGATTCTGGCGAAAGAGCTTTTCCTTCTTCACAAACTACAAAGTCAGAGATCAACTCCACAGTACCTACATCAGCAAAAAGAAACGAGTTTTTGGATTTAAGATAAATTGCAAAATAATGTGTATGAGAGACAAGAATATTAAAGATGGTGGGACGACAAACCTTTGTTTAGTCGAACAGGCATCTTCTGCTTCCGAAGAAACGGTTCCATATCATGTGTGAACTGTTCTAGAGGACCTTCCTTCAATTCAACCTGATCATTTCGGTGATATTAATACAGTTATTAAGCTGAAGAAACGTGTTTTTGAAATAACAGAGAGAAGCAGAGGCTGATCATAGTCAAGACTGTTTGCTGATCTAGAATAAAACAACATATAGAGATGGCACAAGTTTCTCTTTACAAACCGTTTCTGCTGCAATTCTTCCGGTCTTTGAAAAGTATGCATCCTCATAAGCATTAAATAAGCTGCAAAACAACAAGAAAAAAAAACATCGCAAAGAGTTAAAACAAAGAGACATGGATACAATTCAAGCCCCTACCTGTAGTTTTCACCAAAGCACAAGAGGGAAAAAGAGAGGTTTCAATAGATACCTTTCCACCTCGTCCTTTGGCATATCAGTAGCAAGAAGTCCAGCATTACCATTAATCAACTGAAACAACATACCACAACATATGTAAATCTAACTGACAATTTAAAAAAATGGGCCATTTAACATAAAACATCCATTGTAAGAAGCAGAAGAGTACACAAACCTTGGAGGCTTTGTAGATACCAGAACGGATTTCATCAGAAGCCGAGCGACCAAGAGCAACCTGCATAACTTTGTTGGAACCAAGGAAGAACCTAGACAAAAAAAATAAGAACCAAGTCAGTCATATCACCAAAATCACAATCAAACACATTCAAACATAAACAAGAAGAAGCTGCTGACCTTCCATTGTGCATAAACTGCTGTCTAAACTCATTGAATTTGATATTTCTCATGTTTTCAAAAGAGAAAACATAGACAGAGGAATATTTTTCAACAGACTCCCTAATTGCATTCACAATAGTCTCCTTATGATCTCTTCCTTTCTTCTTCGTCTTGGACAAAGTCACTGCAGCACAAAATCAAGAACCATCCTTTAGTTAACCATACCATAAGAAACTATGAAAACCCATTAGAAAGTCCAAAATTTTTAGAATTTTTTCAAAAGGGTTCATCTAAAAAAACCTAACAAAACCCTAAAACCCTTGACGGCGGCTACCAAGACCAGTAACAGAGATGCAATGGTTCCAACAATAGAATCAAGAAAGAGTGAAGGAAGGAAGAAAGAATTCAAACCTGGTCTGTCTCGCTTTGATTTAGGCATAGCTAAGGTTTCAAATGCTTGTTTGAATGTAAGTGAGAGGAACGAAAGGAAACGGCTTCTTTGTTTCTTAAGGCTCCTTTCACTTTTCTTCAGGGAGACTGAAACCCTCGTTCCCTTCTCTGCTTTTTAATTCGCCCTCTTTTTCATAATCTGGACCCCTAGATTAACCCGACCCGGATCCGGCCCGTTTCAGGCCTTATAGTAATCAGAAATTTGGGCCGAAATTTTGTAGTTATTCGAGGGTTGTTAACTAAAATGCTTGATAGTCAATATAATTTGGAAAAGTAATTTAATTTACAATGATTTATAACGTCGTACTAAACTACTACTAGTTCTTAGATTTATGTCAAAACTTTTATTACGTCTTTAATCAATTTCATAGAAAAAAATATAAAAAGTGCATGTATCAATGAAATCGCTAATTTTTGATGTTTTTTCTTGTCATAAAATGGAAATTTATACGTAACGTAAAAGACCAGGCTATTCAATTAACTAGAAATGGACCCGTGCATTGCACGGGTTTGTTTGGTTTTTTATTAGTATATATTATATTTGTAGAATAGAAATTTATGTATGTTTATGATAAGTCTTCCATTCTTATGTTTTTAATGAGATGTGCATTGTTTATGTATGCTTGTTATTTAACTACATATTATGACTGTTACTTTAAATTAGAATTAAATATTATCAGTTATTTTTGTCATAATTACGATAAATATTTGTTTTAATTAATTATTAACCAAACAATCATGAAATCCAATTGTTTGTATTTTTATGTTTATTTGTATAATTAAAAAAAAAAAACAGTCCTAAAGATGAGTTAAAACCAAATTAAAATAATAGTCAAAAAACCTATTTTATGCCTAAACTTAAAAAAAAAAACAAATTCAGTCTTCAATTCTTGGTTTCTTTTGTTGATCATCTGTTTGTTTTTGACGTTCATCACATTTCTGGCGTTTGGTTCCACAGTTGACATCCTTCGAACTTGTCTAAACACAAAAAGACAAATCATTAATATGTTTAGTAAAATAATTTATTATATTTAGCAAACATAATATATTATAATATATATATATATGATATTTACCTTTGTTTCGTCTATTATTTCTGTGACTGTAAAAGTTTGATACGATGCATCAAAATCATACTTTTTAACTTGAATCTCGAATAAATATCTATTTCCAACAATTGATTTCACACATGTGGGAACTTCTTCTAACTCTTGTTCGCCCAAATTACTTTTTATCTGTGTAAACAATAGAATTAAAGTTAATTATTTCGATCCTAATATATGTATCCATACAGTTTAATATTTTTATATAATTTATAGCTCTTACGATTTCTGCAGTTGTTCCGGTGATTTTTTCTGCATCTTTATCAAATATAACAAAAGTTGCTGAGGCATCTCCATCATCCACTATTACTTCAATTCTAAATCTGGAAAATAGAATATTAATTATTTAAATATTTAAATAATAAAAATTAGAGAAAATTTGATAATTATATACCTTAGTACTCCAACGGCTGGTGATTTACCACACTTTTTGTTTGAGCATATAAGAGAGGTTGCTGATTTTGTTACTTTTTTAGAGCAACTCGAACATGATATGTAGTTCCAACTTTTTCGTAATACTATTTCAGTTATAGTTGCTTTGACGACGAATTTCTTTTCCTGCAATTATAATAATATTGGAAATATATATCATTAATAATTGTATTCATTGTTCAATAGTATATATTCCTTATAAAGTAAATAAGAAGAATATTTTTACCTTACGGTCATCTGATGAGACATATTCCTAAATATCATTAATTGATTGTTGGTCTTCTGGATGTATATTTTGTTTAGTTATGTCACCCAAATTAACCAAACATTCTCCATCATACCTCAAACTATTAAAGTTACATTTTTTTTTTGTTAAAGGGCATTCAAATAAAAAAAGAGAGAGAAACAAAATGTTTACAGGGCGAGGCCCAAAAGGAAGCTCAAATTATGAAAACTCTAATTAAGTAGTAGCTAAATTTAAACCCATAATTAGGACAGAACCAATATTGAACCGAGGAGTTAAAATTGAACCAAATAGTTAGGAGTGAACCAGATAGACGGTTGGGCGGTATAGACACTTCAAACCACCTTCAATAGCCATCAATGATTGAGAGAGAAAAATCTTCGAGCTTTAGATCTCATGGCCTCCACGGGCGATTAGGGTTTCAAACCTGGTCAGTGTGCTGATCCTGCGAACCATTGGAGAAGTATAGATGAGGTGAGGGCAGGATTTGAGTCGCGGAAACTTAAGGCTCTGTTTCTGATCAAGGTGTCAATCTGACGGATGATAAGATCCGCCGATTTGAAAGAGTTTCTGTGAAGTCGATGGTTCCTCTCTGTCCATAGGGCATAGATCGTGGCTTGCCAAGCGATGAGGAGCAGTAACCTGGCGTTTCGACTTCCTCTGAGGGAGATAAGGCTCTGAATTGTTCCATTCCATGATCGAATTGCATTATGTGAGCAGCGGCGAGCTGTGGTGTGCCAGATGGTCCAGCTGAAAGGGCAGTTAAAGAAGAGATGGTCTCGGCTTTCATCCTCGCCATTGCAAAGTAAGCAAACTGGGTCGACTTGCAGTCCCCATTCTCTTAGTCTGTCCCGAGTAGGGTTTCGATTCAACACAAATAGCCATGTGAGAAATTTATGTTTCGGGATCCCTCTAGAGAACCAAACTACCTTATGCCATGAAACCGTAGGGAGGTTACATTTGAGGGCTTGACATATTTTTCCTGTTGAGTGGGCATCCTTTAATTGATCGTCAATCCACCAAGTATGTGTGTCAGGATCGTCTGAAAGATGAATAGTTGAGAGCTCTATGTGGTAGTTGACCTGCGTTTCTGACCGTGCAGGAGGCAACCTCCATGCTCCTCGATGCCATAAGTCTGCTAAAGTGGCTCCTTTCGGGATTCCTAAAATGCCTTCACGGTGGAGGTAGGTTGACATTCTTCCCAGTTTCGACCAATGGTCACTCCAAAAACTACAATTTTTTCCATTTCCCACTTTCAACTTGATCCAGGGGTAAATCTCTTCTCTCATTTTTAGGAGTTTATTCGCGAGCCAGGAATACTTGGTGTTTGGCTTCCGCGTCCAGAAGTTACTAAGATTACCCGAGAGAACAGATCCTCTAAACCAAGCTACCCAAACAGAGCCTGAACAAAAGAAAAGGAGCCAGATAAGTTTGATCATACATGCCTTGTTCCAACTTTTCAGATCCCGTATTCCTAACCCTCCTTCACTTTTTGCAGCTGTTACCGTCGCCCAAGCCACCCTTGCTGAGTGATGGCCCTCCGTAGTTCCTTTCCACAAGAACGCACCACACAAAGAGTTCAGGATATTAATGCATCTCTTTGGCAGTACAAACGCAGAGGACCAGAAGTTTGTGATCCCGTTTATGACTGTATTTAACAGTTGGAGTCTGCCTGCGAAGGAAAGGGTCTTAGTTGACCACGCATTAAATCTGCCTTTCACCTTTTGGATAAGCGGAGCACAGTCTAAAAGGGTGAGTTTCTTTGTGCAGAGGGGAACTCCTAGGTAGCGGATTGGGAGTTGACCGTGAGATAAGCCTGTTTCTGACTTGATTTGATTGATTTCAGGGTCCGAGAGGCCAGAAGTGAAGAAACTTGTCTTTGGGAGGCTAATTGCTAAGCCCGAGACTTCTTCAAACTCTTTTAAGACTTGAAGAACGCTTTGCAGTGAGTTTAGCGAGCCATCTACGAAGATAAGCAAATCATCTGCAAAGCATAAGTGAGTTAGCTTTTGATTTTGACATTTATGGTGATAGTGAAATTTGCCTCCTTGTGCAGCTTGGTCAAGCATGAACGAGAGACAGTTCATAGCAATGACGAAGAGGTAAGGAGAGAGCGGATCTCCTTGCCGCAACCCTCTGGAGCCTTTGAAATACCCGTGCACATTACCGTTGAAACCCACTGAGAAAGAAGGGGTGCAGATACAGGCTTGCAACCAACGAATGTAGAGTTCAGGGATTTCAATGCCTCGCAGACAGCTGAAGATAAACTCCCATCGTATTGTGTCGAATGCTTTTGCTATGTCGACCTTTATTGTAATGCGCTTTGGTCCTTTTTCTTTGTGGTAGCCATTAACAAGCTCTGCTGCTAGCAATGTATTTTCTACTAACAGTCTTCCTTTTATAAATGCAGACTGGTTCCTTTGGATCAGATCCGGGAGAACTGGCTTAAGTCGAGAAACTAACAGTTTGGAGATGACCTTATAGAGGGTATTGAGGCATGAAATGGGCCTGAAATCCGACACTAGAGTGGCGCCTGGAGTTTTTGGAATCAGAGCAAGAGTTGTTGCATTGATTGCCGAAGGGAGGAAAGAAGTTTGAAAGAACTTGAGGATGCTACCTTGGACTTCCTGACCCAGAATCTCCCAACTCGCTTTGTAGAAAGCAGAGGTATAGCCGTCAGGCCCTGCCGCTTTATTTGCATTTAGCTTAAACATCACTACTCGAATCTCTTCCATAGATGGTAAGGTGACCATTGATTGTTTTAGTGCAGGAGAGCAACGAAAAGTGATTCGAGACTGAATCCAGGCTGGGGAAATGGTAAGAGGAGGCAAAATCAGAGGACCAAGGATTGACTGGAAGTGACTAACTGCCATATAGCTCATCTCAATGGGATTGTCGACCAGTGTACCAGAGAGAGTTGTGAAGGATCTGATGGCGTTGAATGCATTCCGAAGCTGAGTGATCCGGTGGAAGTAAGCCGTGTTTAAGTCCCCTTCTTTGAGCCAGTTGATGCGCGACCGCTGCCTGAAGTAAGCCTCTTCGATTTGTCGCAGAAACTCCCATTTGGATTGTAGTTCTCTCTCCTGTTGGAACAAAGTGGTTGAAGGGGATGACATGGATTGTACCTGCATAGCTTGAAGCAAAAGGTTAGTTTCTCTCACTCTGATTTGAATATTAGAAAAGTTCTCTCGAGAAAGTGTTTTTAACGCTCTTTTTAGTGTTTTTTGTTTTGCACTTAGTGTCGACAAACATATTTCCCGAGAAGTGGAGTTTCCAGCAAGAATCCAAGCAGCTTCAACCGTTTGGGTAAACAGGGGATGCTTGGTGAGAAAATTGAAAAATTTGAAAGGTTTGGTCCCTGAGGTGGGGAGGTTTGCATTGAGGTTAAGGATGCAAGGAGAGTGGTCTGAGATTTCTGGGGCTAAGAAAGTAGCTACACTATCAGGGTAACACGTTAACCATGGATTGTTCACCAATAACCTGTCTAGTTTTTTTGCAATGGGGTTTGACGGGTTCTTGTTTGTCCAGGTGAAGTTTGGGCCTTGATAGCGTACATCGAGGAGCTCAAGTTGCAGGAGGCAGTCACGAAGCTCAACCATACGCGAGGTTAAGTGATTTACAAAGGGACTTGAGTGTTCGGCTGGATGAATTATTTGATTAAAGTCCCCTCCTACCAACCAAGGAGCCGTGTCCAGCTGAAATCTTTGATGGAGGCTCAACATTTCACACCAAAGGTCAGTTCGCTCTTCACCTAGGTTAGGGGCGTAGACGGCAGTAAAGTAAAACCGATGACCATTGGTTGAAATTTCCGCTGTGATCAAGTGCTTTGTTTGATGCAGGACTGAGACTGTGGTAGGCTGACGCCAGATGAGGACTATTCTACCATCTTCGTCCGAAGAGTGGTTTGAAGTGTAATGCCACCCTGGGCAAGCAAGGTTCATCACTCGGTTCAAATTTGGTTCCTTTATGTGGGTTTCTAAGATAGCTCCAAAAGTAGGCTTATGCATAGTTAGCCAGTTAACAAAAGGCCTGTGTTTATCCGGGTCATTTAGACCACGAACGTTCCAAAAAAAGGGCCGTATATACATAGGAAAATGAGAATATTATAGTTGATTTGGATCCTCTCCCTTATGTGGGAGATTCGCCAGAGTAGGACTATTAGGGTCAGAAGAGGTAGGTGGGTCAATTTGCATGGCTGAAGGCGGGAGGGGGGAAGTAGGTGGGTTAGGCGGGTTAGGCAAGACATTTGGGGATGGAGGTGTTTCTGAGGATGGGTTTGGAATTTGGGAAGGCGGTGGTTGATTAGTTAGGATGTCAAAAGGGTTAGTGGAGATTGGGATGGAGATGTTTCGCAAGGGAGTGGACTTGTTTTGTGTAGTGGGTGGTTTCCTAGCTTTTGCTTTGGATTGGGGTCGGATAGGGTGATTAGTAGTGGTTTTCTCCTGAGGTACGGAAAACTGAACAGCAGGAGGAAGGGTTTCTGAAACAAGAGAGGTGGGTGGGGAAGGAGGAAGGGGGGAGCAACCTGAAGAGAGACCAGAGGAAGCTCCAGGGTCAGGGATAGAACTACTCGTGGGAGCATGAAAAGGTGGTGTTTCCGCATTATGTCCTTTGGGAAGAGGTTTTTCATTAGTCTTTTGTTTCTGGACCCAGGACGGTGCAACTGAGGGACAATAGCGAATTACGTGACCTATATCTTTGCAGTGAGAACAAGTGGGGGGAACCCAAGGATACTCGACTGAGATTGTTATTATTTCTCCACTTTCTCGTTGAATCTCCACCGAAGAGGGGAGGGGTTCAGTTAAGTTTCTCTCGACCTTAACATGGGCTTCTGAAAGACTGACGAGGTTCCTAGTGAACTCATCCATTTCTTTAGGTTCACCCACTAGACCAGCCACAAGACTTATTCCTTTGTGGTGCATTAAGTCAAAAGGCATGCCCTTTAGGTGCGCCCAAATGGGGATGGCATCCAAATTCATGTTCTCACCTCCAGAAGCATTCCACTGAGCCACGAGAAACATGCTGTCTCCAATGTACCACAGTTTTTTCTCTAAAACTTTAGTTCGAATGAATTCATTGGGCAGCCTGACTAACATTGAGTTTTTTGAATGGTTTAGGTGAATCTCTAGCCTTTGGCCTCTTCCCCACATGTGGCTAAGCACACTATGAATTTGTTTGTAGGGTGGGAGCCTTCCTTTGAAGGTGCCGATGATGAAATCTTTGTGAAGCTCGGCTCCCTCTTGGAAGACTGCATCTGGAATGACAATGCGAGGCTTCCCTTCTGGGGAATAGTCTACAGGGGCCAAGCGGGTTAGGGTTCTATCTGCACTTTTCTTAAGTTTCTGAGCCAAAGTTTCAGGTCTTGAGCTTGAGGTTTGTTGTTGAACTGACTGATGACTCTTCTCCAACTGCTGGGTTTGAGTAACAGTTACTGGGGCAGAGGATGGTGGGGAGGGTAACAGAGGACCCTCGGGAGAGATGGCACCTGAAGGATCACCAGGACAACGAGGTAACGAGCTTGAGCTTGAGGCTATAGTTGGACGGGTTTTCTCTTGATTACAGGAAGTCAAAGGGGGAATAACAGATGGCTGAGAAGATTGTTGGGCTTGTACCTTTTGAGTCTCTTGCGCCAAAGGTTCGGGATGGGAAGGGTTCAGTTGGGCGTGTTCCTCTTGAGTCTCTTGCGACAAGGTTTTGGGGTGGAAAGGGTTTAGTAAGAGACGGGTAACCTTTGGTGGGGATTTGGTAAGGAGACCATCAGTCTGGGCTACAGTTTTTCCTTGTGACACTGTAGCAGTGTTTGCAGATCTAGGTTTTGGGGCCAAGGAGAGGTTGTATGAGTTAAGGATAGCTTGAGCCTGGGGGTTTACTACCACAGGAGTTGATTTGTGAAGAGCAGGAAGTGCTAGGATTACTCGCTCTGGGTCGACATAATCAGTTTTGGTTAGGGGCGAGAGAGAGGAGGGAGAAGTGGGGGTGAGAGGGGGGAAGTCAGAGAAGGAGATGAGTGGGGAAATGTCTGGGGGGTCGGGAGGGAAGGGAGGGGGTCGATTTGAGCCACCTTCAGCTTTCGCTGAAGCTGGATTGCTGCCGGAAACTCGAATCTCAGGGAACCAGCGGTTCGCCGACGACATGGATTTTTTTATATGTACGATATCTTCCTATTAAAGTTACATTGAGAAGTTAGTTTAAAACATGAATTAAATATATTTAGTAAATATAATTTAATTTAAGATTTGAGAGAATACCTCTTTCGGAAAGCATCTACCGGATCAGAATCATGATTCAAGTAAAATTTAGTGCCTGTGGATGCTGACAAATATATTTCACTTTGATATATCTTGACCAAGACGCTTGTCATGATGAGTACAATATTATTATTTTCCACTCCACGATATTTGTCTTCCAAGAGTTCTGCTTGTTCTGCCCATAATGTTGCAGGTATTTCGTTTCCACTTGATCACGTAAGAAAAATTAATATTAACTAATGGCCATAATTAAAATTCATAAAACATATAGTTACATTAATTAATAATTTCATTGAACTTACTCTTCTAGTAATAAAGTTAGAGTGACCTTTCTTAAGGTGGGTGTAGTAGTAGTACGAACATCAGTTTTGTCCATATGTTTAATATATCCGATTGCATTTGTATTTAAACAATGTTAAACATACTTATATCACTCATATAATTTTAAAATTTTGTACGTACCATATAAATCAATTGTGTGATCTTGTAACTTGACAAATCCCTCGTAATTTCGGAATCGAAATTTTTCTCGTGGTATTTGGCAGCTTTCTTGTCCCACAATGGTAACTCTTGTCCTCTCTGTCAATCTTATCTGAAATTTATGGTCAGAAACTTTGTAGTTCTTATTGCAATCTTGCACATTGAAATCATAAATTTCAATAATACTTCCTTCAGATAACTGATTTCCAAACTTTTGAAGAAGAGATTGATGCACTGTTCCTTGAATTGTATTTTCCTGTGTTTAAAGTGTATAAAATTACAATAACAATAAGAATAAATAATTATTAATTGGAACACAATATCTAATATAACCGTGCATTAAAACTAAGTATGTACTAACCTTTTGATCCAGAAATAAAAGATTCATTCCTAGGAGTTCATTATCTTTTTTGAAATTTTTGAATTCCCACTTTCGAAGTAGACGAACTGTGATAGAATGACGATAAAAACGTTTACGATCCAGTTGATCTAGTGTTAAAAAACTTTTAGCATTAGCCATGATGAAGGAACTGTTCTTTTTTTGAAGCAACAAAGAAGTTGTGGTTTTTTTTTTTGCGTGTAAAGGTTATGGGGATGTTGTTTGTTTTATAATGTAAACAACCGACATTAATAAGGTGTGTTCCTTTTCCTAACAGAGAATGAGCTTTAATATTCCTTCTTTTATTTAAATTAGGAGATAAATTGTGATAACCACGTCACTTGGATTTAATAGGAGACTTTTTTTTTTAAATCGAGTTTGGGATATTGTTGAGATTTGTATACGTAATTTTGTGTATATCTCCTATATATATTGTTTTACATGCTCTTTTGACCTTTTTCTCTCATGAATTGTTTTTTTTTTTTTTGTAGAAATTTTTTTATAGTGTTTGGTACTTTATTTCTTATTTTTCTTTTTAAAAGATAATAATAAGATAGTAAGATATTAACAATCTTGGATTTCTTTAATGGAATTATTATACGTGATTTAAATCATATTGTATTGTAATAATTGTGTAATAATTTTAACAAATCAAACATGGGCCACGAACATAAACCATACAAATGGGAATGTTTACAAAAACTGGTAAAAGCCCAAACAAAACCCATATTATTTTTTTTAAATGACGTAATGGGTGGATTTTTTCTCAAGTGCGTTGCTTTTTAGTTTTTTTAATTAAAAAATATAAATCATAAATGATATTAGCTTTTCTCCTCATTTACAGAACGGCGACTTTGCCGACCTTAAAAAAAATTACAGAACGACATTTTTTTCTTCCCAACATAACCGTCCTCTCCGTCGACTCACTCATCGTCCCTACCGGTATCGATATCACCGCATCAGAGACACGCACTCCACCGTCGACATCGACGTCTCTCTCCCCTTCACCGGCGAGGAATCAACCTCACTTAAGGTATATGCTTTTTCGATTTCAATCCCATTATGTCAAATTGATGTATAAATTTTGTATAACCGTAAGGAAATTAGTGCGGTAATATAGTGAGTATCTCTATTGCATAGAATTAATGAGATTTTTGATATAAAATATTGATCTTTATTAAGAACGAAAGCAACAATACATTATATTTATTGCTGTAATGAGATTTGTGTAGAATGGACTTGAACCACCCAAAAATGTGAAGATTTGAGGAGTTTTGGATAGAAAGTATTGATCTTTATGCGTTACATGTTTCAATTTTTTCTTTTGATTAATATATCTGATTCATTTGATATTTTGCAGTAAACATATTAGTCTTTTAATCCGACTTTCATGTGACGCTCTGAACTCCCAAATTAATTGTAAGTATCTTTCACCTATTCTCTATTATAGGGTTGGGTTTGTGTATTGTTTGGTCCGTTTAGATTGTACTCAATTGGAGAAAGGATAAATCTTTTTAATTTTATAATTGTTAGAGACTTAAGAGTTTATGTGTTAGTAACCAATTAGAAACAAAAGAAAAGTTGAAGGTATGAATGAGTAGCTATGAGATCATTTCATTCTTGAAGTGGACTTTAAAATGGCAAATAAATTGGACTTTACTCCTCTACTTTTCAGTCATATAATTAAACTTGCTTCTATGTTTTGTAGGGATCTTGCAATGGATTTTATATATGAAAATAGTTGTGAAGATTAAACTCAAAGATGAAATTTATATCTTCACCTTAGGTAAGCAGTGGAACATATTCTTTGATTTGCCTTAAATTTTTTTGTATTGTAGTATAAATTTAGTCTAAAAAATGGGAGATAAAATTATAAGTCTAAAGAAAACTTGTTACGTTCTTGTAAAAAATTACTGGAAAATAGTATAAATAGAACTATAAACCTGAAATCTTTTTAAAAATCACCAAAATTTATAAAACTTGTAGGTATAGTTGTAGAAACTTTAGTTTTAATCTCTCTCTTAAAATCATATGTTGTTGAAAACTTCTTGATAGACAATATTTTGTAGAACATTATTGTCGTAGTGTTTTGTATCTCCTTTAAGAATCTGAAGGCCTGTAGTTGTAGTGACTCTTGAGAGGGCTACGTATAATTGTCCGTGAGAAAAGACTGGACTTGGCAAATATAAACCAACCTTGTTTAAGCTTTGACCTTAGCTCTTGTTGATAGTCATTGCATAGCAAACTCGTACCGGAAATTGACGTCTTTTGAGTTTAAAAGGCCATTTTGCATCTGTTGGTGTGAGACTTATTCTAGGAATAAGAACCCGTTTACCCACATGAGTTCCAGTGAGTATTTCTGCTTCAATAATCCTATTGCCTAGGCGAGTTATTATTAGTCTTGTACCATTGCAAAGTCCCTCTCGTTGATTAATATTCCTTAGTAGCATGATTGGTGCATCTATCTTCAGATCTAGTTTATGATTAGGAATACCTGAAAATTTCAATGTATTTAAAAAATCAGTAGGGTAAAGAATATGTTGATTTGCCACTTCTTCTTTGTCTTCACCGATGGTATCAGAGCTCAAATACTCTTTTAGTTCTCCCTTTAAGCATGTTAACATATAGTTATTCACTTCGTCCACTGTCTCATTTCTTGGAGTAAGAATTGCTCTCTCAATCAGATAATCCTTATCTTTGAAATTAAACTCGAAGTTGTGATATGTAGAGTTTGCAATGCATCCAATTGAATCACCGTTGTTTTGCAGGAGCATATTGGTGTCGATTTTTACTATTCCTATATCGTCATCTATGCTTCTATATTTTTCTGGTTTAGATATTGTGCCATCACCGATACCTATTAGCCATTCTGCAAAATCTTTCTCCGCCTGGTGCAACCTCATATTTTTCTCAAGAGTGAATATAGAGCAATAGTTCCATAAATATGAACGGTTGATTGTTGCCATAACAGTTTCTTGTCTGGTGCCTTGTGGTATAACTGGCAGAATTTGTCTAAAATCACCACCAAGAAGCACTGTTTTTCCGCCAAAGGGTTTGTTTGCTGCATCTGGATTTGCCACTGAGAGTACATCTCGCAAACTCTTATCAACAGCTTCAAATGCAAATCGATGGCACATGGGTGCTTCATCCCAAATGATGAGATCTGTTTTTTCCAGTAATTCTGCAAGCATGGAACCACGACTGATGTTACAAGTACTGTCTTGATGAAGATCTACCGGAATCTTGAAACGTGAATGTGCAGTTCAACCGTTAGGTAAAAGTGTAGCTGCAATCCCGGATGAAGCTACTGGTAATACAATTTTCCCCTGAGATCTTAATCTTGATATGATAGTCTTATACACATATGTCTTTCCTGTTCCACCTGGTCCACTGAGGAAAAACAACTTCCCTTTTCGATGGTCAATTGAGTCAATCACAGCATCATACACTTTCTTCTGCTCGTCATTTAGTGTTTGTATCAACCTGCGGTATTCTTCATCTTGTTTATGAATATTGTAACTCATTTCATCTTGAAGCATTGAGTTTTTTATTTTCTTCAACAACTCTTTGTCTGGTTTTGGCATATCTTCAAAATCAGTCAATGATCTATCATTTTGCGCTAGTATTCTTTCGATTTCTATAAGTGTATAACTCTGTAGCTCCTCATCAGAGAACTTTTGATCATTGAAGCTGAATGTTTTTCTTTGATTTTTAGGTATGTCATCAGCTAGGTGACGCCAACAATGCTCCCATAAACTAAGAGGGCTACTTAATTCGCAGTAAAGTAACAATGTCACAAAGAGATGACGAAGCTGAAAAGGATATGCATATTGTGCTGCTTCGTCCATAGCCTCCTTCCATTCAGAATCACCATTCAACATCCCTCTAGCATAACATGCCGCCTTGAATGTCTTATATTTAACATTATCAACGGTTAGTAAATCATCAAAGCTTGTTGGCCCTTTTTCTGTATTCAGCAGCATTCTCAAGTAATATAAGTCTCCTGCTGTCGGATGAATGTTTACTATTCTTCCTATGCTGAATCCTTGCTTTCTTTTTGACCATGTTTTCGCATCTGCATCCCACACGTAATATGAAGGGAATTGGATATATGTAAGTTTTCTTGCTTCAGGACACCGTTTGTTCATCTCAAACCATTCAGTAAGCATTGTTTTCTCGATTCCATCTTTTGACAGAATGTATTCTAGTATAGCTCCTTCAGGGTAAACAATTCTTTGTTGGTTTGGTAGGTGTAATGATAGTCTTGTTACTGCAGGTTTTTGTTTATGTATATCGAATGCAAAAATTCGCCAAGTAGCTTCACATGCAGAGAGGTAACGACATTCTAGATAGTTTTTTATCTCATTGATCTCTTCTTGTGATTCAGTCTCTTCTCTATTTTGATCCACTGCTTGTTTTCTCTCGATCTTCATTGTAGCCATGTCCACTCCTTTTGTGATATATTTGAATAAATACTTTATGGCAGATGACCTATTGCACCATTCTACATTGACGTGAGCTTTATATTTTTTCAGGAGTGCGAGATTGTGAGGCACAACATAGCTGTTATCAAGCTTTGTATTTCCCTTCATGACAAATTTTCTTTCGTCATATCTCCTACGGTAAGTAATGTAGCCAGTTTCACCAATATTTGTGGTATTGTTGTACGGTTTTGGAAACTTTTTGGTGCATTTGTTATCATCCATACATTTTGGCCCACATGGTCCATGCATCATAAATTGTTCAACCAATAAGAAACCTTCTGGATCACTCTCCTTATCTGGTAACTCAGAGCTAATAAAACTATCAATATCTTCTCGACTTTGATTTTGTTTCGACTCTTGTAACCATAAAAGAATGTGTGCATGAGGAAGTCCACGTTTTTGAAACTCGATTGTGTGAACAACTGTTTAGCAAAGAAAAAATTCACTTGTATAAATTGTTTATGTTAATAAATATAAATATTAATAATAGTTAGTAATAAATTATGTTAGTACCTGCTGTAATAGGGCCGAAAAAGACACCATCTTGTAGGTCTTTAAGAAGTTCTTCCAATTTCATTTTAAATACACGACATTCAATATCAGGTCTTTCATTTGCATTCTCATTTCCTGCCTTTTTTATATGTTCATTCACTTCTTCCCATTTTGGATTTGCTGTTATAGTAATGAAAAGATCTGGATTTCCATACCGTCTACATATTGCCATTGCGTCTCGATAATTTTCTACCATATATCGCGGTCCGCCTGTGAATGAAGATGGTAAAATTATTTTTTGGCCTAGCTTTTTCGAATCTGCATCTCCTTGTTCAACTGCATCACATACATTATTGTATAGATCTGCTCTAAGTTTTTTCTGGTTATACAAATAAAAGTTCATACGTTCTTGTTCGATAGCAGTATATGCATCAACCACATATTGATGAAAAAGACGGCCTGAACGTATTATTGTTCCTGGAGATGTCAATCTAGTATGTATTTGGTATGCATAATACTCTCGCATTGTAACGTATGCCCTTTTTGTAGTAAATCCTTCTCTATATGGAATGGTTTTTTCCATATAACCTTGTTCACCGTATGGAAACAATAGAGGATATTGTAGAGACATGTAGGATGGATGTAAAAAACTGATGTATTGTGGTTTTTCCATTTTAGGATGCACTATTATATCTCTCTCACAATTTGGAATAGACATGTCACCCACAATAAGTCCAGCAATCTCTTCTCCTTGTGGAAGATCAAATTGTCTACCACGTTCTTTATTTTTGATTAACTTAATCGAGTATTCTTCACTTCCGGCTTCGTATCTATCTCTAGCTATTCTAAACACTTTAGCTAACTCATTGTACTTGTCAANGTTCAACCAATAAGAAACCTTCTGGATCACTCTCCTTATCTGGTAACTCAGAGCTAATAAAACTATCAATATCTTCTCGACTTTGATTTTGTTTCGACTCTTGTAACCATAAAAGAATGTGTGCATGAGGAAGTCCACGTTTTTGAAACTCGATTGTGTGAACAACTGTTTAGCAAAGAAAAAATTCACTTGTATAAATTGTTTATGTTAATAAATATAAATATTAATAATAGTTAGTAATAAATTATGTTAGTACCTGCTGTAATAGGGCCGAAAAAGACACCATCTTGTAGGTCTTTAAGAAGTTCTTCCAATTTCATTTTAAATACACGACATTCAATATCAGGTCTTTCATTTGCATTCTCATTTCCTGCCTTTTTTATATGTTCATTCACTTCTTCCCATTTTGGATTTGCTGTTATAGTAATGAAAAGATCTGGATTTCCATACCGTCTACATATTGCCATTGCGTCTCGATAATTTTCTACCATATATCGCGGTCCGCCTGTGAACGAAGATGGTAAAATTATTTTTTGGCCTAGCTTTTTCGAATCTGCATCTCCTTGTTCAACTGCATCACATACATTATTGTATAGATCTGCTCTAAGTTTTTTCTGGTTATACAAATAAAAGTTCATACGTTCTTGTTCGATAGCAGTATATGCATCAACCACATATTGATGAAAAAGACGGCCTGAACGTATTATTGTTCCTGGAGATGTCAATCTAGTATGTATTTGGTATGCATAATACTCTCGCATTGTAACGTATGCCCTTTTTGTAGTAAATCCTTCTCTATATGGAATGGTTTTTTCCATATAACCTTGTTCACCGTATGGAAACAATAGAGGATATTGTAGAGACATGTAGGATGGATGTAAAAAACTGATGTATTGTGGTTTTTCCATTTTAGGATGCACTATTATATCTCTCTCACAATTTGGAATAGACATGTCACCCACAATAAGTCCAGCAATCTCTTCTCCTTGTGGAAGATCAAATTGTCTACCACGTTCTTTATTTTTGATTAACTTAATCGAGTATTCTTCACTTCCGGCTTCGTATCTATCTCTAGCTATTCTAAACACTTTAGCTAACTCATTGTACTTGTCAAGTATTTCAATTAATCCACTGAGAATACTTTCATTCAACTCAGTATTTTTTCCTTTTGCCAGTGCATTGAGACGGTTTTGAAGTTCATGAGCGGTATCATATATGTATAGCTGCGCAAAACGTGGTATATCTCCTTCGACTGGTAGTAAAGATCCAATTTTGTGGTAGTTCTGACCATGCATACGAAAAGTGAAAGGTCCATTTCCTGAATTGATATCATAATCAATTTTTCCTCCCATTGATGTAAAAGCAAGCATTGAATTATATGCTCGTATATTGTTCCGAAACGATGTTGACCGTAAGAGTAAATCATCTAAGTAAGATGGAGGTTGTCTAGATTGTTGCAGAACAACTCGTCCTTGTTGACAACAAATCGAAAATTTTAATTCTTTTCCACTATGTTTTAAACTTTCAGATTTCCACACCAAAGCCTCACAATAATTACATATCACCAACTCATTGTCCTTTCCGTTTTTGTTTCCTGAATTAAGAAAAAAAAACAGTTTTATATAATAAGATTTTGCATCGTAATTATGGTCAACTATTGTAATCAACGTATCACTAAATTATATGTACTTCTGTACATCCAATATTGTTTAAACGTAATTTTTAAAATCTGACCATGATTGAGAAATAAAATAAATATTTGATGATAGGATTTTCCAAACAATAAAATATTTACCATGATTGTTTGTCGTTTGTGCTCTTAGAGATCTTCTTTTTTGGTCTATAACATGATTATTTTGATTCTTATCAATAGTTAAATTTGATGGTTTTGACTGCTTGCTAGTTCGAGCTGCCTTTGATCTTGATCTTCTGTGGTAAATCCTGCAATATTTATTTTTATTAGATGAAAGTGTTGCAAAATTTTACAATATAATAGAATAAAAGTTCTTACCAACTTCTAAGCTGCGTAGTTGTAACTTGAGGACCCTATATTTTGTAAATTTATGTTAGACAATGAAAGATTGAAAGATAATTATGACGTTAAAGTAGTGGGAGATATATATGAAGCATTATAAAAAGATTTTACTTACACATTGATTTAATTTGTCTATCCATGTCTGAAGCATAGTTAAATCCAAACGTATATGAGGTTCATCTGTCATTGTCTTCTCTATCATAGCTATTTGCTCATCGTTCATAATACCTCGTTTTCTTTTGCTGGGAAGTTTTTCAAGTTTCTCATATTCTGGATTTGGTTTCTCATCGTTCATCGTTCGTAAATAAGTTTTGTTTTTTTTTTCTGAATACTTTGTGAATCTTAATATACATATTTATAGTGATCCACTTTCCTAGCTGCATTGGGTATTCTTTTTTGTTTTAAGAATATAATTTTCTTATGTAGATAAATACTCCAACAGCTAAAATTTTTTAATATCTTATATAATTTTTTTATGTAGATAAATACACCAACAGCTAAATTTTTTTAATATTAAACTATCCACCGAAAATCTGTAACTTTCCACATATAAATAATTTGATAAGTTTTTTGTTTTTCCTCGTTTTTGTTTTAATATTTTTCTATTAATTTTTAAAAAAATTTAACACATGTCAAAATCTCAGATTAATAACTTGACACGTGTCAAAATCTTGTTAATGACTAACTTTTAAAATTTAAACACATGTCAAAATCTCAGATTAATAACTTGACACGTGTCAAAATCCTGTTAATGGCTAACTTTCAAAACCCAAGTTTATATAATAAGATAGAACGAGTAGTTATAACCGTAGGGGCGTCAATTGGGCTGGCCCGGTTTGGTCTGGTTCGAAACCCGTAAAGCCCGTATATGTTTGAGCCCGGTCCGGTTCAGTCCGAAATATTTCCGAGCCTATATTTCAAAGCCCGAGCCCGGCCCTAATAGGATTCTGGGCTTTTCGGGCTTTTTAGGGCTTATCTTACCGATCAAAAATTCAAACTTATAAGCCTTAAAAAACAGTGTTTGAAGGTGCACTATAAAAAAATCAATCAAAAATTTAATAACTCATATATATTCATTACAACCAAATTAATTTAATATAAAAAATTTAAGACTAAACAAAATTTTGATACTTTAACTAAATAAACTAATATATAATTCATATAAAATATCATGGATAAAATTTTTTAAAGTATTAAGTATGGTTATTAAGTAAATATAAAAACTAGGATTAGAGTTTAAAACTTTAATTACAATAAATTATTAATCAAATATTGCAATCAAACAAAAATGTTAACAAAAAAGTATAAATATATTTGTTAAAGGACTTTCCGGGCTGGCCCGAGCCCAATCGGGCTAAGCTCGAAAAACCCTATAGCCCAAGCGGGCTAAGGCCCAAACGGGTTAAGCCCGAAAGACCCGATTTTTCCTGACATATATATTTAAGCCCGAGCCTGCTATTTTTCAGGGCCGAGCCGGGCCTGTCTGCGGGCTTTGGCCCTAAACGACATGTCTAACCCCGGGTTATATAACATTGGTTTGTCCTTTTAAAAAAAAAAAATCAATATATCTAGATGTTAATCGCATTATTGAATTTATTGTTGTTGTATAGAATTGAATGAGAAACTGGCGTGGCGAATGCATGGTTTCATGGGTAACTTCATCACGCTATTTTCCAAAAGCGTAGCCCTATTGGGACGCTCGTAGTGTGTAGACACTTGGTTCTCTAATCAAACTCCAACACGCATGTTTATAATTATATATAGAGCCATATACACTTGGCCGAGCGTATAGATAGATATTCATTTCTCTTAAGCATTCAACTTATTTTCTCTAGACTTCTGGTGAAAATGGTGCTTGCAGATGGGCTCAAACCGGTGGTACTGATGCTGGTGGTTCAGGTGGCTCTAGCCGGAGTCAACATTTTCTTCAAGCTGGCCATAAGCAGTGGCGTAAGCCTACCAATTCTCATCGCTTATCGTTTCCTCTTTTCCACCGCCGTTATGGTTCCTCTTGCTTTTTTCTTTAACCGGCAAGTTATTTCCTACACTAGCTAGCTAGTGTGACCATTTTAAATTATTGGAGGCCATTTACAAATTTTGCTGTGTCCTATCTTTTCCCCCCTTTCTCTCTTCGATATCTATACATCCATCGAAAATCGAAAACTAAAATATATAATTCCAAAATATAAAGTAGAAGTAGAGTATTATGTTATAATATTAAAACTCTCAATTTCCTTTGTCTTTTTGTGTGTGTGTGTTTATATTGTCTACTTGAATGACTTAAATATATGGACGTTTATGTTCATCAAGTTTTCATGCATGATCCGGATGTTAATTTTGCTATTCAGTTATTAATAATATATCAACTAATGTTTTACAGGGGGCAAAACGTAAAAATGACAGGGAAAATTATCTTCCAAGGCTTCCTGTGTGGCTTATTCGGGTAGATAGTTTCGAGAAGCAAATACTATACTCTTGAATCCACTGTATTTTCCAATCATAAACTGATTAGACTATATACATATGATACATGCAGAGGATCATTAGCATACAACCTATATTCCGAAGGTATGGCACTAACGTCGGCTACGTTTATGTCTGCAGTGGGTAATCTTTTACCCGCCGTAACATTCATCGTTGGCATCTCTGTAAGGTATTTAAAATTAAATATTTGTTATTGATTGAGAGATCAAAATATTCTAAAACGTTCCGGGTTCATATAACATGCAACTTTAATATACATAAATGTATTTATGTATCATAGGTTGGAGAGACTAGATTTAGGATCAATGGCAGGGAAAGCAAAAGTATTTGGGACATTAATGGGAATAGGTGGAGCAATGTTGTTCACCTTCTACAAAGGTTTTCCCATTGATTTCTTGAAGTCTGACATTAACCTTCTACCCAACACTAGAAGCAGTCATGTGGCTTTGTCGACGTCCCACCAAGTGTTGGGAGTCTGTTTAGCCTTCGCTGGTTGCATCTCTTATTCCATATGGATCATCATACAGGTGAGCAAATTAACTTGCATAAACACTAGGTTTGTTGTGATGGGCCGATCGACAGGTTAGGTTGGCTCGCGAAGATGACCATATTTATTTCATCAAAACAAAAAAATTAATCAGAGCCAGTCCAAGCCAAGTTCGGTCCATTTCAAGGCTACACATGCCGAGCACAGTCCGTCGAATCAACCACTTTTTATTCAATTCTTCGGGTTAGCCAAATGCCAAAATTTAGGACCAAGCATGTACCTGAAGCAACGCTCAATATGGGCTAGATATAAAACGTGCTTGACCATATATACATGTGCGCAACATGCATTGCTAATAGGAATGTTGTGTTAGGCTGAACAGTCTTGTTGATGGGTCGACTCGCGGATATACTTGTTCTCTACTAAAATAAATTAGAGGTGGTCTGAATCGGGGGTCTAAGTTAGGACTAAACATGTATATAAAAGCAAGGCTCAAACTGAGATGGATTTACAGCGAATTTAATCTAGGCTGACATGTATGCTCATTACAATAACCCTAGATATTATAGTGACTACATGTCATATCTAGACATTGATTTACGAGTCACTTGACTTGAATGGCATACACATTTTTTCAAAACATGATCTTGCGAGATACATTAGCATTCACAAAAACTTGAAAAAAATTATAAAACGTAAAATAACATAAAAAGGGATCTTAGATGTATCTGCAAGTTTTAGAATTACAACTACATTATATTGGACTCAGTAACTTTATTCATCCACTAAATAAGTAAATAGTAGCTTTGAACCGTTATTTAAATTTATCATTTTATTCAACTTAGAATTATTTTCGTTTTATTGATTATGATATTCAGTTATTGATTTCGTGTACCCATCAATTTCATTATTTTCTTAAGTTACCAAATTAAGAATTTCATTACATTACAGGCAAAGATGAGTGAAACATTGCCATGCCAATACACTAGTACGGGGTTGATGAGCGTAATGGGTTTCTTTCAATCAACTATCTATGCGTTGTGCTTGGAGAGAGACTGGACGCAATGGAAGCTAGGGTGGGACATAAGGCTATGGACAGCTGCATTTTCGGTATCGATCCAATTTTTTAATGTCACTATTTTAGTATTTTGTATATGTTATTATAAACCTCCGAGTATTGATCTTATAAATTACTAACAAATGCATGGTTGGAATGAAAACTATGAAAACGATTAGGGAACAATAGGAACAGCTCTAATAGTAACACTAACAGCAATTTGTGCGAGGCTAAAGGGTCCACTCTTTGTAGCCGCTTTCAACCCTCTAATGCTCGTAATTGTAGCCTTGGCTGGTGCTTTGTTGTTGGACGAAATGCTTTATCTAGGAAGGTAATTAAAAGGCAATACATTTGTTAATAGTTAATTACATAATGTTTCACTTATTCAGTATTTTCAAAATTTTCAGTATATTGGGAGCAATATTGATTGTATGTGGGCTATATGTTGTGTTATGGGGAAAAGGTAAAGAGTTGAGTGGATTAGTTCCGTCGGGAGAAAGCAAAACACATAAATCGCTCGAGATTATTGTTGCTAGTGCTAACCATGGTGGCTCGATCTCTGGCTGAAATGAAAACGATAGAAAATGACACTAGTGAAAGAAAGAATGTTATCAGCCGTTGATATTATCAGTTCCATTTATTTTCAAACCGTACTAGTGAAATCAATTTCTTATTTAGTTCAATTAATTTTCTGTACATGTATTGATATTTTCAATTAGTTTTCTTTTTATGAAATTTTAATTGAATTTTGCAAACAGTCGTAACAAATTTACAATTTATATTCGGAGAGAGTTTTTCTTAGGTATAATATAATGTTATCATTAAGTTGGGTCAGTATAAAGAACTTCTTTTTGTTTTCATAATTCTTATAATATGTAAGTATCGCGATACTTGCTTTTCATTTTTGGATCTATCATCTTTAAAACAATGCGCAAGTCACATGAAAGGAGAGTAGGAACGGAAGAGAAATCCAAACCCAAAACTTCCAAATTTGGATTTTTACCAAGTGTATAGCTTTTACGTACGCACGTTGCTTACTGACAATAATGAGTTAGGAGCCTTTAACTCTCTTCTGGAGTTCTTATATGTGGCAAAGCAATCGTGGGGAAGCCACAAAGCATGCTTAGCACGTGTCAACGTCAACCTAATATGTTACTTTTATTTACATCTTGTTTAAATTCACATGTGTAGTATTAATTAAAAGTTACTAGCACCGAACAAGTTGCTGCATTGTGATTTTGGCTCAAATAGTAAAACGCATTATACCAGCGTACAAGAATGTTCGGCATCGAGTATCGATGTACATGTCCAATATATTTCTACTCCTTTTTTAATAAGATGCTTTTTGCAAAAAGAAAAAAGAAAGAAGATTCGTTAATCGTTACTGGTGAAACGCTCTTGATAGCTTGTGGAGGTAGTACTCGAACGATAATAAATAGTTTCTTCTTGTTTTTTTTGCATTACGTCTTCACTTTGTACTCTGTTGTCCCTTTGATAATGAATATACATTTCAACACATAATCTCTTTTTTTTTTTTTTTTTAATACACATTTAATAAGAAGGTTCGCGCGATCGTTTAGAACTTTGCTTATTAAGTCACAAGTTTCCATAAACATGCAATTGAATCTCACATTTTTTAATATCACTTAAATTGTTCACGGTCTCTACAACTGAAGTGGAGCACAATGAAAAAGGTATAGAGGTAGGACTAAATACGAAAACACCTTGGCTAGATAAATAAGGCTGATCATGAGCTCAGGAGCACTGGATAGTATATGGTTAGAGTGTGTCTGAAAGTAAAAACCAGAAACTGTGGGGCGAAACAGCTAGAGAAATGAAGGGTGTAATTTCAATGGTGGCGGTTCAGTTTATGTTCGCAGGGATGTTCATCTTGTTTAAGATAACGGCCCATGATGGTACGAACCTCAAAATCCTTGTGGCTTATCGTCTCTCCTTCGCTACTCTTTTCATGTTTCCCCTCGCCCTTATCTTCCAAAGGTTTGCTATTATTATGTATTTTACATTTTTTATTGTTATTTGATTATGTGCATTTTTAATCATATAAAGCTTACTACTATGCGAAACGTCAGATTTAACATATTAGGACAAGTACAAAAAACATATCTTCAAAGGACCTTACTTAATATTACCCATTTTTTTAATTATAGTGTTTTATTTTGGATTCCACTTGATCAGGAAGAAGCGGCCAGAATTTACATGGAGGCTGCTCTTACTAGCATCTCTTTCGGGGTTGCTTGGGTACTCATAAACTAGTACTAATTATTCAATTTTTAGCTGAGATTTTGGGATTTTTATTCATTTATCTATATATGGCGAGAAAAAAAAAAAAAATATATATATATATATATATATATCAAATTCCATAGACAAAACAGTGTTGATGTGTGTATATATTAATGATTAATGAATGTTAGGCTTGCTAAATTGCAACTAGAGAATCATTCATTTGAACCTAGAGCTCCCATAGAATTATTTTTGCATGGTGATTATATAATAGTTTCAGGTTATTGACTACTTTACAGAGCGGCGATACCAAATATTCTCTATTTGCCGGGTCTGGTTCGCACATCAGCGACATTTTCAGCTGCGACCAGCATAATTGCCCCATTGATCACCTTGGTATTGGGTTTGGTATTTAGGTTAGACACATACAACTTTAATTCATCAATTTTTGTAGTACAATCTACTATTCCCTTAATTTTAACAAATTTTTGAAGACATAATCATCAAATTTTAATATCTTTCAAAAACCGAAGAATATTATCAATGCTTTAACTAATCTGCACACTTGTTCCATTTGTTAAAATTTGAATATTTTCCAGCTGATGAGAACTTAAAGGCTATATTCTTATTTAACATCCGTTCGATTTGTCATTGAGCCAACAGGATGGAGACTCTACGGCTGAGATCGAACGAAGGGAGGGCTAAGCTGGTGGGGACGTTGCTTGGTGCCGGTGGAGTCCTCGTGTTTATATTCTATAAAGGTGTCGAGATTCATATCTGGTCAACACACGTTAACTTACTCAAAAGCTCGAGTGCTGGTCAATCATATGGCCAAGCCACTACGAACCACCACGTATCAATCCCAGGGGTTCTTATGGTTCTTGGCAGTAACGTTTCCACCTCACTTTGGTTACTATTGCAGGCAAGTGCTACAACTATATACTACTACCAAAAAAAAAAAAAACTTGTTTACACACTATTATTCAAATAAAACATTGTATAAAACTAGAATATAATTGACATAAAAGAAAAAAGAGCTATTATATCGTTACATATGTCTGGGCCTTGATAAGATGTAATTTTTGCTAAGAAGAATTGAGAAATAAATTGATAAGTGTAGTGTAATGTAGAAGAAATAGTCGAATAATAAATTGAGTTAGTATAAAAAAAGTTTTGAGCATTGATAATAAGTTGCTAGACAACGCCAAATGTTTATAGGCAAAAATAGGCAAGGAACTTGGAGGGCTTTACTGGAACACAGGTCTGATGAATGCGGTGGGAAGTTTGGTGTGTGTGATTGCTGCTCTCTGTTCGGATTGTGACTGGAAGCAATGGCGATTAGGATGGAACATTACCCTCTTAGCTACACTTTATTCGGTAAAACAATCTAACATATGATAAAGGATCGGTTAGAGATGCGCCTAATTGCGTATGTAGATATTGTGTTACACGTTTTTATCTTTAATGTCCGTTTATGTGTAGGGAATCGTGGTTTCCGGAATGGTCGTGCCTCTGGTTGCATGGTGCATCGCAACAAAAGGACCATTATTTGTTACGGTGTTTAGCCCTATAAGGTTGGTGATCGTAGCCCTGATCGGATCATTTGCTTTAGAGGAAACGCTGCATTTGGGAAGGTATATCAAACCCGATCCTGTATCGACTAAACTATTTTGTGTGAATCTCTTATTCAATATTTTTCTTTTCGTTTTGCGAAAGTTACAGTATAATCGGTGCCATGATAATGGTGGGAGGAGTATACCTAGTGGTATGGTGTAAAGCGCAGGAAAAGAAGAATGGCTCTACGAAATCGGACCATATTGTAACAAATAAGAATATCAAAGAAATGGACCTTGTCAATCTCCCAGCTATAAATAGAGATGTCCCCTGAATCCACCATATGGTTACAGCATCATATATAATTTGAGTCCATAGAAAGTAGGATCGATATGTGAATATCCATCCATATGATTGCCTGAATTGGTGTTTAATTAGCCTTTGTAGTATCTCTCAAATTTCAGAATGACTTCGGTATTATAACACAATGAAATGCTATGTTCTATTTCTAAAATGCTATGCATCATTATCCATCCATAGTTATTACCTCTAAAATGCTATGTTCTATTTCTAGTTTGTTTCATTATCTAAGTCGTAGACTAGTCGTAAGAAATTATGACAACTAATCCTCCACAAGATTACATATCAAATTTTATGTTTTTGAAGTGATTAGTTACTATTTTCTTCGGCTCGAGGCTGGAACTCAAAGCAAACATCATATGTTTTTGCATGTGCGAAGTAACTATCAAATGATTAATGAATTTATATGTGTTTTCGTGTTATGTATACTGTAGATTTTCACGTTGATATACTGTAAATTATGTAATTAAGTTTCACAAAGAAAAAAAAAACTAAGTGCATGAACATGACTTTATTAATTAGTCCACCGTTGTTGCCAAAAGAAAATTTATTTAGTCTACCGTCGAAGAAATGAAACAGCAGTAGACAATTTTTGAAGTAAAATAAAAGGGATAGATAACGTTAGGAGAGGAATCATGACACGTGAACATGCACTATCGGTCAAACCTGGCAACGGGGACATTTCTTTAAATACCCACAAAATATCACTTTAGAAGAGAGAAGGAAAAAAACAAAAACAAAGAAGATCTAAGAAGAAGAAAAGAGAATGATGAAGAAGCAAGTGACAATAGTGGCGGCTCTTATGATTCTGATGGCTTTATCTTCCAACTTGGATATGGTTGCTGAGGCTCAATTAGGCCCCGGAGACTGCTACGACGGTTGCTCTACCGCATGCGTCCAACGTGACCGTGAGTACTCTCTTCTTTATTATTAATTGACCCCAAAAAGGTTTCTCTATCCATTTGTATAATTCCTAGTCGATCTTCTCTTTTCTTCAGCGAGAAAGACGTCCCGGTGCGATCGCAAGTGCTCCATCCGTTGTGGCCCAGGTATAATTATGAAAACCGGATCTGTACCGGACCGGTCTGTCTAATTTGTAGCAACCCCTGATTAACCTGTCGGTTGAGGTTATAGAATATTTTGCCTGTAACAAGAGATCGGAGTTTCTGACTTGTATCTGAATTGAAAAACCAAGAGTGGACTTGGAACTGATGTTGATGTACTTTGTAATTGCAGATGCTGTCAGGGCAAGAGAGACTGGTGTTTGAAACTCTTTTATTTTTACTATGATCCCAATAAATTAAATTATGTTGTAATATCTTTCTATATAAACGTATCTCTGTAAAACATATTCTGTAACTAGATTTATATTAGTGACTCACTATTTTAATTTGATAAAAAATTATTTTCTATAGTAAATTAAACTAGGTACTAATCCGCGGTTTTCTGCGAATTCAATTTTTTTTATAAAAATTTAAAATAATTTATTTTGTTATTATGTTATTGATAATGGTTTGTGATTAAAAATTCCTTTTGTTTATATTATAATTTTTGTATTTTAAAAATGTTTATCGAAAACCTGTCATGGAGTAATGAATAAGATTGTTTAAACCTTTGTCAATTAAACACAATCTTTTCTATAGTTGTATTTGTGAAGTAAGTAAAAAGATATAAATTAATTGACAATAAAAATTTGTATTTTTTATTATATTTTATCAATAAATTTTTTATTGTATTAACGTCCTTTGATTATCGATTAGATTTTTGATAAAATTTTAACATGGAAATTTTTTTTGATAAAATTTGTAGTTGTAGATTTTATTCGATTAGATTTTAAAAATCTTAGCTGTTAATATATACTTTTTTAAAGTACAAATTAGTTTTAATTCGAATAGATTTTTTTTATTATTCTACAATTTATTTTATTTGATGTGTCCACTATTTTTGTTTTTAATTAATTATATTCAATTAATTAATTAATTTTAATTAAATTTTTCTAATGGCACTTGAATGTAATTTTTTACACATTTTAAAGTTAGTTTTATATTTGTACTTCTCAATTAATATAGTAGAATATTCGTTGTCAGTAATTTTATGATTTTAAAAGACAAACAGTTACACATAAAGTATTCAATATGTCATATTGAAAATACTAATATAAATTAGTTTTATTTTTAAATATTGATAGCTTGAAAATAAATGTTGGGACTTAATTTGTTTTTATGTATATACGTACTAGTGATTTGTGTCCCATTTGAAGATGTATAAGAAAGCCTCTTATTTTTTATGGTAAAACTGACAACTAAACAAAAAATAGATTGTTAGGCAAAATTATCTTTGAAATTAATTAAATCGATGTGAAATTTAGAATTCAAAATTTACTTGGATATAAGATAACGTGTCAAAACATAAATTGGTATTTAACAGCCATCAATGTTTATTCAATATATATTTCTTCAATATATATTTCTTCACCAAGTGATGCTAGTTTGAGTTTCCTTCACCAAAAAAGTGGGTATGAAACAATATTATGAAAAGTGATGCCAATATTTATTCACCAATAAGCCCGATACCCGTTCCCTTCTATTTTTTCTCATTGATAATATTATGATATAAAGTTTTTTGAATGTAGTTCAACAGTTTTTGTATAGTTCCCTTTTATTTTTTCTCATTGATAATATTATGATATAAAGTTTTTTGAATCTGGCCAATATTTATTCACCAATAGGCCAGAGCTCCAACAACATCGAGTTGCCTTAAATTATTGCACTTAATTTGTTATCGAGGTTGAAAACCCGTTCTATAATGGCCTGTACAGAGACAAGTTAGCATATTCAACATAACAACTTAATTTATATATTCATCAAAATAAATTAACTTACTTATTATTTTAACTTTAGATGTTTAATTTGATTCAAATAAGTTTGGTGCATGGTACATAAATCAGCAATATTTGTAGTCATGGATTTTCTTCCACACACTATAACTACATTATGTGGGTAATCATGTTCAAAAAATTGGCAATGAATTTCTGACAAATATTGCTAACAGATTTTTGACAAACTAAAATTAATAATTAAAAAATATAATTAAATTGCATAAATTCATTAAAGTTCAAGACATTTTCAATTCATAAAATTTAATTAAAATTCACAACAAATAATTTTGTCGTAAGAAATTTTGCAGAAAATTAAAAGGAATATGAAAGGAAAAATTGTGGAAGGATTTTGGTAAAAAAGTTTCTTCAGTTTTTTCTTACAAAGATAAATCGTAGGAATATTTTATTATATAAAGTTGGGTTCTCAAATTTAGTAATTTATATAGTCGCGACATGTGTCAAGTATATCGATAATATTTTAACTTCAAAAAAATTTCATTTAATAATTATTACTTATTTGGAAAATTAAAAAAATCCTAAAAATAAAAGGATTACAATTAATATTTTTAAAAGGTATATAAAATCAAAAGTAATCTATTATATCACTTATTCTAATAGGAAAGTTATATATTAAATTAGTAATTTCAATAGGAAAATATGTGCAATTAATAAGGAAAATATTTGCAATTTATATGCAATTATTATTTATTATAATCATATAAAAGAAATTTAGACAGAAAAGTGATTAAAGTATAAAAAGGTTTAATGTGTTGAAATTAGTGATGCTGAAAAAGTGTTAAAATTAGTGATTAACATAATATAAGAAAAATAAGATAATCAAAATAAGAAATTATTGTAATTTTCTTAAGTTTTTCAATCGGTGAATAATTTTGACAGCGTATTCAATATTATGTTATTATATAAACCTTGATTTTCAAAATTAGTAACTCATGTGATCGCGACACGTGTCAATTTTAACAATTAAAGATTTTGTCAAGTGTTATACAAAAACATTATTTAACATATTTGTAAATTATAAGAAATTAAAATTTTAAATAAATTAATAAATATAAAAGATAGTTCATATATTACTAATTCTATAAGAAAAAGAATTAAGAAAATTATACAATTACTTACTATAATACCATAATTAAATAAATTATACTGTCAATTATTAATCCTAAAAGAAAAAGGATTGTAGTTACTCAATTTTACATAAACAAATAATTTTTCTCATAATAACGTCTTTGAATTTTTGATTAATTTATGATAATATTAGTATAATTTTATTCAAAATTAGTTGGACAAGTAGTAAAACTATTACGTATGAGATTACAAAATATGAAACAAATATATTTAAGATATTTTAACTTTTTCAAATATGAGATAAAGTTAGATTTCAGTTTTTTTCTTTGAGAATTATGTTTTATTAATTTTTAGTTTAAAAAAAATATTAAGTAAGACTTAAATTTGATACAATGCACATTTTTTTGATATGAAAATTATAAATGTTACTCACTGGGATTGAGTGCATAAAATTAAAATCTAATTTTCTTATTTTGTAATATACAAATAAATTGTATTGCAAAATGGAGTGTGTGAACTCTAAATCCGGTTTTTAAAAAAATAAAATAAAATAAATATTTTGAATATAACTTAAAATTTCACATATTTTTCTTATATCTTAATTAATACGCGGGCCTAATCTAGTTTCCAATAATAACAGCTACAATGATTTGATAAATACTATAATACCGGTTTGTATTAGATTTAAATTGTCTTGAGAACCGCCGGTCTAACTGAAACCGGCTAATTCACAGAGTCTTTTTTCACATCAAAAATCCATTCGTTAGGATATTGGAAAAAGAAAAGTCTCCTAGGTTGCTAATTCATACGTCTTGTCTTCGTCGTTAGATCCAGATCTTGGTAGATCAAGCAATACATACTCGTTGGCATGCATGGCCCATTCTCAAACTTATTTTATCATTCCAACAAAAAGGCCTAGCTAGAATTGTTTTACCTGTATTAAAGGATTTTCAAATAGTACGTGGAACACGATAAATTTCCGAGACTGAAGTTAAGCTAGACTGTGTTTGTATGCTTTTGTTGCAATAACTAAGCAACACTATAATATACTAGCTAGGTTAGTAAAAAACAAGTTGGAAGCAATGACAAGTATTACGCGACTTATGCAATAAAGACTTAAGCATTTGATTAAGGTTATTTTTCTTATACATATAGGATTTGCCTGTCTATCTCTGAACGAATTTGTATATCTTATACGTCGGTGATCTATTGTTTGTAGGTCTTCACACTTAGATCCAATTAAACAGGGTTGGATATTTAAAAAGGATAGGAAACGTAGGGAGATAAATCATGACGCGTGTACCTATGGACAAGCGGTCAAACATGGCAACATTGCCTTTTTCCTTAGATCTTTTATAAACCCACAAACAGATGGCCTTCGAAGAGAGGGAGAAGGAAAAAACGAAAACAAAGAAGACCTAAGGGAAAGAAAAAAGAGAAAAGATCGAGAGAGAGAGAATGATGAAGAAGCAAGTGACGATAGTGGCTGCTCTTCTAATTCTGGTGGCATTGTTTTCCAACATGGATATGGTGGCGGAGGCTAAATTAGGCCCGGGACTATATAGAAAGTTAGGCGCAGAAAACTGCTACGACGCTTGCACCACCGGCTGCGTCAATCCTGACAGTGAGTAGTACTCTCTTCGATCTTACTTAGTTTATCCTCAGCTTCCATGTATATATCCGTTTTATTATTCTCTCTTTTTTCAGATAAAAAGCTGATCCGATGCCATCACAAATGCTACGTTCGGTGTGGCGGTACAGGTAAAAATATTAAATCGTCTATTAGGATAATTAATGAAACCTGATTCTACCGGACCGGTATCTAAAATTTCGTATGGATCAAACTGAATACCATGTTCGTCTACTAGAATCGGATCATGCATAAGTTGTATGGGACGATGAGATGGTTTTGTAACTCTATGAAACCAAAAGGGGAGTTGGAACTGATCATGCTGATGTACTTTGTAATTGCAGGAGCTGAAAAGGCAAGAGAGACTCGTGCTTAAACTTTATATTCACTAAAGACCCATATCATATTCATATAAATTATGTTGTAGCCAACAAAAACAAGTACGGCAAGATACTAATATGCTGTATGCGCAAATATATAATATTGGAATATATATAGTTTCATAAAAAAGAATCTATATTATTAAAAGAGAGTTTCTACATAATACAAATTTGCATTGGTAGCATTACAAAAATGATAAGAACCTTTTCGAACCCGGATTCTCTATTAGTAAAACTGGTTTGCACACACACTTAAACAAGTAGTATATAGAGAGCACGATGACTTATATATATATATATTCTCCACCACTTGGACTTCTTGACTTTTACATACGTAACGTACGTACCCGAAAGATTTACTCTATCTGAAATTGGCTATAGTGAGGCATGAAGGCTTGGTCACAGATCCAATCTTGTTCGACCTAAATCATCAGAATATAACATCCCGTAAAGAACTATAGATCTATAATTTTTGGTTGAAACTTTGATTGCAATTGTTGATCTGATGATGTGTTATAATTTTTGGTTATAGAGTGCTAGTCCCAGCACTGGTAGTAGCAGCAAATGTGCCAAACAGAAGTGTATTCTGTTGGATATTGATAACTTTGGGCAGAGAGTTGCAACCGGTCGTGTATCCTCAACTGATCCAGCAGAGAAGGTTCATTTCGTCCCTTTAGGTCCCAATGCTAGCAAGGTATGGGTAGAGGTTTCAAAGGTTGATGGTGCTAGAGTATGGAGAGCAAACTCTGAGGTTGAATTCATAGCTGATGCAGTCGGAACCACTGTGGCTTGGCCTAATGACAAGATTATATTCATTTGAGGCTGACACATTTGAATTTTATGTAGTACTATGAACTTGTATCTTTAGAATGTTTGTGGCTTTGTAACATTCAATCTTATTGGATATTTTAAATTTCTATTAAACAAATCAAAATTTTTATCAATTAAAAAAAATAATATAATAAAAAAATAAATGTAAACAATTACATGTATATAAATGCTATATTAATATCTAAAACAACAATTTGAAAACGCTGTTATAGAATATTTAATTGCAGACGCACAAACGCTATGGTAGCCGTGAATACGATAGCAGAACAAAAAAACGTTATATAAAGTGTCTGACCTATAATGACGGGCGCAGATATAGCGTTTGTTAAAACGCTATGGTATTGATAGATAGCGTTATTCAGATGCTATTAAAACCCAATTTTCTTGTAGTGAGATTTGGTAAGAAGTGTTTGTAAACCACGGTATATGAAATTCTGTAAACTGTTAATCACAAAATGATCTAATATTAATAAACCATATGCATAAACTTGTTCAAGATTCAAATTTGAGAAATTCTGTGAGAGTGTTAAAAATCCAAAATTCTATACTTACATTAATAAATAACGTTTTCCCAAAATATAGTTTTAACTTAAACCTTTTAAGATCTCAGCTAAACTTTTCCCGAAAAGTATTTAATAAAGTATCTTAAATCGTTTTGATTTTTTTTTCTTCTAAAAGTTCATAATTAATAACATACTAAGGATTAAATGGGGTTAGGTATTTTTATGATACGATTTCACTGTATCCTTTCTTGAGAGATCTCCAACATTTAATTAAATTTTATGATATACAGTACTAGTTTATAACTAACAAAATTTGACTTATGAAAAAGAATTGATGTGATGAAACATGCAGTATAAATCAATATCGAAATGATTTGTATTATTATTATTATTATTATTATTATTATTCAGTGATAAGACTCCAAGTTCAACGGTGTAAAAAATCTCTCTATCAGTGTATAACAAATTGGTTAAAAAGGTTTTTAAAACTTTTTAATTTATTTATTTTGGTTTTGTGTTAAAGTCAAAACTATGGTTGGGTCTTCGCTTGATGCGAGGCGTAGGTCATGCGGCCTCGTGGACAATAATGCTTCACAATGTCCACTTATTACAAATTCATTCTCTCTCTCTCTCTCTCTCTCTCTCTCTCTCTCTCTCTCTCTCTCTCTCTCTTCCGTATACAAATTTATAGTAACTTAAAAAAAAATTGTCATAAAAGTTCGATAGAAAAAATCCAACAAGGAAGAGAATTAGAGAAAGAAGAAAGAAATAAGGCATTTTGATTTGTACAGTCCCCTAGATTTTATTTATATAATATTTACTTCTTAATTAGTATTTTCTTGCTGTCTCGTGAATGAAACTATTAAAGTATAAAATCAAGAAAAGCTCCTGCTGCTGAGTACTACTGGAAACAAAAAAAAACAAAAGCAGAGAAAAAAAAAAAAGGAGAAGACGACTTTATCTTTTTCTGGTTTTTGTTGTTCTTCTTTGACTTTATGGGTTCTTTTGTTTTTAGATTTGAGGAGCTCTTATAGATCTGCTCAAATCTCTGTGATCTTGTCCTTAATTCTTCTGTTTATCCATAATTTCCGGAGGATTCGTGAGTTTTTTTGTTGTAAGCAGAAGACCCCTCAGATTCTGTACNAAAAAAAAAAAAAAAAGGAGAAGACGACTTTATCTTTTTTCTGGTTTTTGTTGTTGTTCTTCTTTGACTTTATGGGTTCTTTTGTTTTTAGATTTAAGGAGGAGCTCTTATAGATCTGCTTAAATCTCTGTGATCTTGTCTTTAATTCTTCTGTTTATCCGTAATTTCCGGAGGATTCTTGAGTTTTTTTTCTTGTAAGCAGAAAGACCCCTCAGATTCTGTACGTTTTGTTGCTTTTTTGCTGAGCTTCTGGATTTGGTCGGAAAGAGAAGCCTTCAGTTAAAAAGAGAAGATTCTGGGGTTTTCATCATCTTGTCTGAAAGGTTAATAACCCCTTTCTCCTTCTGTATTTGATCTTTTGTGTTATCCAAAATCCCAGGTTCTTGTTGTTCTTGTTCTTGAATCTTTTGTGATAACAAAAAAAAAAAAATTCAAGATTTTGACTTTACAACACAAGTGGTAGTAAATCAGATGAGTAAGTTTCCTTTTTCGTAAAAGATTCGGTTTGAATTTGATGACCTGATTTTTGTTGAAACTGTTTAATGCTCTTGATTTTTTTCATGTTACAAATACGATACGGCTCTGTTATTTCCTGTTTAAGTAAGAGTATTAGCTGACATTTCCCAGTTAAAAATATCTGATCTTTTTGCTTCAGTAGCAAATTTTGAGTCCTGATTTTGCATCCTATGATCTCAATTTTGTGGGCAGTGAATTATTTATCATCAGATTCTCTTTGGTTAATTATAGTCCCTAAGAAAAGCTATATTGGGGACGTGAGCTAGTTTCTTTATTGGGCATGCGATGCTTGTATTGTATATCTTTTTCTTTTCTTTCCTAAGCTTTAGCCAAGCTTCTTTCTCTTTTAGGCTCCACTTTACCTTTTTTTCTTTGTTGGCTCCTTTTTCTTTTATTTCTTACTTCTTAAGTAGATGATGATGACTCAGAATTGCTAACCTGAATGACTTTTCTCTTCTTTCTTATGGGTGGCTTATGATAATGGACAGTGAGTGGAGTCCTCTCCTATCCCAGTGTGTAGCTCTTTATTGGAATTGGGCATTTCTGGTTTGTTCTTGTTGTTGAGAAGAAAAAGAAAAAAGAAAGAGAAATGTCGTTTAGGAGCATTGTTCAAGATTTGAGAGATGGGTTTGGGAGCTTGTCAAGGAGGAGTTTCGATTTCAGGCTATCTAGTCTTCATAAAGGGAAATCTCAGGGCTCTTCGTTCCGTGAGTATTCGTCTTCTCGTGATCTCTTGTCTCCTGTGATAGTTCAGACAAGCAGATGGGCTAATCTTCCTCCAGAGCTTCTCTTTGATGTGATCAAAAGATTAGAGGAGAGTGAGAGTAATTGGCCTGCAAGAAAACATGTCGTGGCTTGTGCTTCGGTTTGTCGGTCTTGGAGAGCTATGTGCCAAGAGATTGTTTTATGTCCTGAAATCTGTGGAAAACTCACTTTCCCAGTTTCCCTCAAACAGGTTTGGTTTTTTTCTCTCCTTACGAGTTTTGCTAATTTGATGTTGTTTGGTTCAAACTACTGATGGAGAAGCTTATTTGTTTTGTGTTGTCAAAAACTTTCAGCCAGGGCCGCGTGACGCAATGATTCAGTGTTTCATTAAAAGGGATAAATCAAAGCTAACATTTCATCTTTTTCTTTGTTTAAGTCCCGGTAAGCTTTGTTCAAACTTGATTTGTTTGTTTTCTTGATTCACTTAGTTTGTGGCTAAACACAAATTGAATTATGTTTTTTTTCAGCTCTACTAGTGGAGAATGGGAAGTTTCTTCTTTCGGCTAAAAGAACTCGTAGAACTACTCGGACCGAGTACATTATCTCCATGGATGCTGATAACATTTCAAGATCCAGCAACTCCTACCTAGGAAAACTCAGGTTCGTTATCAGTCCTTGAATCTCTTACTGCTCAATACAAAAACTGAATAGATTGGTAGCTTTAGTGACTCCCATCTACTCAAAAAGGTCATTGAGGTTTCTTTCTCTCTCAGATCAAACTTTCTTGGGACAAAGTTCTTGGTGTACGACACACAACCACCACCAAACACATCTTCGAGTGCCTTAATCACTGATAGAACAAGCCGGAGCAGATTTCACTCCAGAAGAGTATCTCCTAAAGTCCCATCCGGAAGCTACAACATTGCTCAAATCACATACGAGCTCAACGTGTTAGGCACACGGGGACCACGGCGGATGCACTGCATCATGAACTCCATCCCAATCTCATCCCTCGAACCAGGCGGTTCGGTCCCTAACCAACCAGATAAACTCATCCCGGCTCCATACTCTCTAGACGACTCATTCCGCAGTAACATCTCCTTCTCCAAATCATCACTCGACCACCGCTCCCTTGATTTCAACAGTTCAAGATTCTCGGAAATAGGAATATCCTGCGACGACAACAACAGCGAAGAAGAAGCGAGTTTCAGACCGTTGGTATTAAAGAACAAGCAGCCGAGGTGGCACGAGCAGTTGCAATGCTGGTGTTTGAATTTCCGGGGACGAGTGACAGTTGCATCGGTTAAAAATTTCCAGCTTGTAGCAGCAAGGCAGCCGCAGCAGCCTCAAGGAACAGGCGCAGGAGCAGCAGCAGCGGCTGCACAGCCTGCTCACCCGGAGCAAGACAAGGTGATTCTCCAGTTTGGTAAAGTGGGTAAAGATATGTTCACAATGGATTATAGGTATCCGTTATCGGCGTTTCAGGCGTTTGCGATTTGCTTAAGCAGCTTTGACACCAAGCTCGCTTGTGAATAGAAGGAAAACCACTCATCATCATTCATGCTAATCCCTTGTCTCTCTTTTATCTTTATATGCTTTTGGTTTTTTTTTGGGCAAATCAAAATGTCTCCAATACTCAGTTACTACTACTGTGAGAGTCAGACGTCTACTATTAACCCTCTTCTTTATTCTAAACCAATTGAACATTTTAATGAGTAGTAGTCTTTTACTAAGCTTACACATTACTTGCTTCCAAGAACCCACGTTAAGACAACAAACGAAATGTGTACGATGAAAACAAGAAAGAACACAGCATGTGAAAGTTCTAACCGAAGTCCCAAAATCTTGAACGAGAAATTCAACTAAACTATGATAACATTAGCAAACCAACACAATGGAACAAAATGCAGAAAAAAAAGTGAAGAAAAGAGTAACGATTCATGGTTCAAAGTCCACAAAAAGAATAGGGGAAATAAAGTCCACATTTATGAATATTTTAGTTATTCTTTAGGGAAAGCATGAATGAAAATAACAGAGTTGTCCTTTTCTACAATCTTTTAGTAGTTAATACTTATCCAATTAACATGTTTTTGTTGACCTTAGTATATAATATTTTGTTGTTTTCCTTAAGACCGTTTATATGATTTGATTTGATCCAAAAGTTCCATTTCACCTAATTTTACTAAAAATAAAGCAAATACTAAAGCCTAACTACACATTTGTATATAGACAAAATAATTATTCTATTTTTTTAAGTTTTTATTCATGGTGTAAAAGAATAAATAATAATCAACTATTTATAAACTAATTTTACAAAGGGTAATATTAGTAGATAGCATAAATATGGAGTAAAATTAAGAAAATACCACAACAACATTTTTTTATAGGAAAATACCATAGGCCCCACGTTTTTTTAGGAGTAAAAAGACACAATCACCCTTTTTTTATTTTTTGTTAGATAGAAAGAGGGAAAGATTTGGTGTGATTTTTTAAAATAGCATGTAATATTTATATTTTACATGTTATATTGAACTAAATAGCGTTTAATTGTAAACCCAAACCGACAAATAATCTCGTTTTAATTGTAAAATCTAAACCGTAATCAACTCATATGTGAACCCAAACCGACATATAATATGTGAACCCAATATGTGAACCCAAACCGACATATAATTTCGTTCTAATTAGAAAATCTAAACCCTAACCATTTCATTTGTGAATTCAAACCGACATATAGTTTCGTTCTAATTGTAAAATCTAAACCCTAACCATCTCATTTGTGAACCCAAACCGACATATAATTTTGTTCTAATTGTAAAATCTAAACCCTAACCATATTATTTGTGAACCCAAATCGACATATAATTTCGTTCTAATTGTAAAATCTAAACCCTAACCATCTCATTTGTGAACCCAAACTGACAAATAATTTCGTTCCAATTGTAAAATTTAAACCCTAATCATTTTATTTATGAATCCAAACCGATATATAATTTCGTTCAAAAAATAAAAATGACATGATATTTAAACAAATAACATGTAATATATGTAATGGGTATAAAAGTAATTGTATATGAGGAGAGAGAGTAGACTGTGGGTCCTATAGTAATTTCTTAATTACTTTTGATTTGTGTGGTATCTAGTGCATATTTCCTTTTACAAATCCTTAATATATATAACTGATTAAAAATATTAATCATTAGGTCAATTTCAGTTAAACGGTTCGGTTTTTATATAATTCGAATTGGAATTGGGTTCGGTACAGGTAAACCGTAAACCAATGCAAGAAGCAAAAAAAGGTGTAAAATCAAAGGTCCCGTAGTTGAAAATTGTCAGAGAAACGTGAAGGAGGAGGAGGAGGAGGAGGAGATGGTATCATCATCACAGTCATTATCTCACCATAACCTCTGGCCACCGGAATCTGGATCTACGGCGTTTCGAGGTCTCGCAACCGTCGTATCCCTACACGCCTGCCACCATGTTACCCGTCACCTCCGCCTTAGCTCCCATCTTCGCTCTTCCTTTCAGGTTCGCCGTCCCTCTCCCCAATTCGAGACTAATTTGTAGCTCTCTATGTTAAAATTTCCTCCTCTGATGCTTTTGATTTTTATGGAGATTGTGAAATTGCACAAGCTTTGAAGGTTAAAATCTCATTCTGTTTGATTCTACAGAAACTGCAGCTTCTTTCTGAAGCTGCGAGGATGGAGTTTGCAAGATACCAAAGAGTGATTGTATTCAATGGAGCAAATTTTCTCAAGTCTAGAGTTAAATTGTCACCGTCTTCATCGTTTGTATGTTTCTTTAATGGTGGAGAGAGTAGGATTAATAACCCTAGAGGAGGAGGAGGTGAGGAAGGATCATCGAACCATAAGGAGATATCTAAGAGAAACACAGTTAACGGACGGCGATGGACCAATGTCCTCCTTGCCATCAACGTAATGTAATATCTTTTGCTTTGATAATGTTGTTGCAATTAGAGGAATGCTTTTTGATCAGGTTATGAGCTACATAAGGCTTATTATGGATTTCATTTTGTGATGCTAGAATGTATATTGCACAAGTTGCATCAGATGGGAGAGTGCTTACATGGGGAGCCAAGGTAAAACATATACAGAGACTTGATTAAAAATGTAAGACTGTTTGTTTTCTTATTGCTGCAAATTGATATATGTGGATTGATGCAGATAAACAGTTTAATCGAAAGAGGTCAGCTATGGAGACTGGCTACAGCTTCCGTTCTTCATGGGAATCCTATGCATCTCATGGTCTGTTTCTAAACCAATCATTCAGTATTTGTTATTTCTTATCAGTGCTGCTTTCTGTATGTATGTATGGCTAAACTGTTTGTTTCCTCTTGGTTTTTAGATAAATTGCTATTCTTTGAATTCTATTGGACCGACTGCTGAGAGTTTAGGTGGCCCAAAGAGATTTCTTTCCGTTTACTTGACATCTGCGATTGCAAGTAATTAATGTCCTGTCTCAGAGACTTTCTTTGATGTGGATGAGTATGTTTCTTTGTTTCGAGTTTCCTGACTCACAGAACCCATCTTAAGAGTTCTAGGTTCTGCAATGAGCTATTGGTTCAACAAAGCGCCATCAGTTGGTGCTTCGGGTGCAATTTTCGGATTGGTAAGTCCCCTAAAAACCTTAAGTCTTTGTTTCAGACTTCTCTCATACAGATGAAGTTTTGTTAAATGAATGTCCTGTTATCCTGGTAGGTTGGCTCGGTAGCTGTTTTTGTTATAAGACACAAACAGATGGTCGGAGGTGGGAATGAAGATCTAATGCAGATAGCTCAAGTTATTGCTCTAAACATGGTAAGTAGTAAACTAAAAGAAACAAAACTGCTACAATAGAATTATAAACTCGTATAATATCTCTTCGATTCTAACAAGCTTTGATCATTATGCAGACAATGGGTCTAATGTCCAGACGCATAGATAACTGGGGGCATGTAAGTAACCCAATTATGCCTTCAAATGTATAAAACATTTTGATTTTTCTTGGATCAATGACAGTGGTCTGATAATAATATCTCTCACGAATTCAGATTGGTGGTTTACTTGGTGGAGCCGCAATGGCTTGGCTTCTAGGACCACAGTGGAAGTATGAATACACCACAAGAGACGGCCGGAGAGTCTTCATGGACAGCGCTCCTATTCCGCTTCTTTTGCGGTGGAAAAACGAACGGCGAGGACGGCTTTGATTGAAGATTAAAGGAAGCTGAACATTTTTTCAGTGCCTAGTGAATATAAGGATGGATTGAATTATTTGATTCTTGGTATGACGTATTTGTATTGTAAAAGAATACTGTGGACCGGAAAGATCCTCTAGCATGATGAACTAATTACGAGTCCGAGCTTACGGCACACCTTGCAGTCAAATAATTGATTAGTTCTTACGAAAGTTTTGACTCCGATGGCAACCAAAACAAGCGTAACACAACATCTTTTCTCATTGACATGATTATTTTATCTAATTAACATCTTAAAGTTATAATTATTATTTAACGAAGAATACCAGTCTTAGAGTTATAAATAGTTAGATACTAGTAGGGATGTTGTTAGGAGTAAAATGGTCCAGTCCGACCCGAACCCAAAATAAACGGACCTGTCAGTAAAAACCCCAATTTTAAAAAATCTTATGGGTTTTGAGCTCTAATGGCTAAACCCAAAAAAAATCCATTAAATTTTGGGTTATCCGTAGGTACCCACATTATATATTGATTTTTTTTTTTCTTTGAGATTTATATGTATTTGTATAATATTATTAATTTCATACATAATCAAATGCTATTATTAATTTTAAGAACAATACTTGGGTTCACCTATTCACCCCCTTATAAAATAAGGAAATAAAATAAAGATCCTCGTCCTCTTGAGGCTCGTACAGTAAACATGATCCTCGTCATCTTTTCTCATTTCTTCCACTTGTACATAACACATTAACTACGATTTTGCTGATGTGATAGAAACTCTTCTAAAGAGAACATATATGTCTAGTTCATTTTTCTTGGAGATTTTTAATGCAGTCTAACACTTTTGGTAACTTAAAATTATCTCGTGCACGTAAAACCACATACATTTAATTATAATATTCATATCATATGTTACCTAACATTCATCGCCCTTGCCCCTTGGCCCCTGCGCAAGGATGACTCGAAAAGAAAGACCTAACAGTCATCTACAACTACAACCAATACACAACTGAGAGAGTAGAAACCCCTCCGTAACAATACGTATACGGCATACGTAAATCATTCATTCTTCCCATATAAATACCCCTTTCCATATGCTTCTTCAGTTCGTAGCCACACACATCAAAAACCATTCTTAAAACAAATCATATTAGAGTTAAAAACAAATGGTCAAATTAAAAGGTGGTCTCATCTTCATACTTATCATCTGGCTTCACTCCCATCTCCTTCCCACGGCCAAATCTCACTCCCTGGCATCAACATAACCCGTATCATAATTGAAGGTGTCGTGTATTGTTCACCTGTCGGAGATCCTAGAGCCCCAGCGATCTCGAATGCCACTGTTTACTTAACATGTGCCGGCTCAACCACTAGTCTCGGTCAAGCAGTGACCAATCCGGCCGGTGCATTTACCATCGTGTTCAACATTTTAAACAATGCTTTGTTCGACCCTAGTTTATGCGGTCTCGGAGTTAATCTTCCCGCAGGAAATTGCAATCTTGTCGTACCGGATGGCGCCCTCAATGCCACATTTAGTTTGGTGAACGTCATCCTGGCTAGTTCCCTAAATACTGCTGTTTTCAAAGCCAGCCCATTTACCAGTCGGTGATGATGCAAGGAAGACTTTCGTGCATGCTGAATAATAACGGTTCTAATTATGTTTTACGTACATTGAGATGTTGCGGAGAGAAGGAAGTGGCTGATGCTCCACGAAGCTTATGAGTAGCTCCCTCTTTGTTGACGTCATGTGTGATTATACATATATAATGATATAATTGTAATTATATAGTACTTGAATAATTTGTATTCAGTTTGGGTTGGCTGGTCGCATGTGGCTAACCTAACCATATTTGATACATACGTCTACAACTATTTTATTTTAAATTTTGTACGCCTACGTTAAATGAAATAAAATTTTCTGTTAATAAACTTTTATTGAATTTTTTTTATTATATATAACAGTTTAATTTTAGATAAAGAAAATATTTAAGAAAAAACTTAATATATTAGGGGCAAAAAAAATTACCTTTATGTTAATTAGGCTTGGTAGTGTATATATGCATTTTCGATTTGAAGATCATTTAAATTTTATTTTTGGTTTAATTTTAACATTGCTTTGTTTGTAATTGTGTTGTATGTAGTAGCACATATAGACTAAAGTTTGCATTGTCAATTTTAATATCTCTATTTGTGAGTTTTACGCACATACAGATTGGCTCGGTAGCTGTATTATTTGTTATACGACTTAAACAGATGGTCAGAGAGGTGGCAATGAACATCTATAATGGAGATGGCCCTAACCATGGTACATAATACAACATATTTTTATTTCAATTGTATAGTTTCCCTTAAGTTTTAATAAGCTTTAACTATGCAGACAATGTGTCTAGTGTCCAGACGCATAGATAAACTGGGGACATGCATGTAAGTAATCAAAGTTACTATAATAGTCCTATTTTCTCAAATGGTTGTCTCATAAATCTCTGGTGAATTCAATTCAGATTGGTAGCTTGATTGGTTTAACCGCAATGACATGGCTTTTAGGACCACTACGGAAGTTTAAGAACACGACAAGAGACGGTCGGAGGGTCTTCATGGACAAGTCCCGTATTTCGCTCCTTTGGCAGTGGAGAAATGAGCGCTTGATGTCTTTGCTTACAAAAATCGCATAAGAGCCAGCTTAGGATTAATTGGTGAATTGGCAAATGGTTTATGCTAAATCACTTCAGTAAATGCTTGCTTTAGACATAGCATAGGTCCATACAAAAATAATGGATTAGTTCTAAGTTCTAACGAAACTTTGAAGACGAAAAATATTAACAAATAAGCTTCACTTTAGCATTTTACTCTCCAAACAAAAAAAAAACAAACTTCACATGATTTTTAATCTAGACATCGTACCCTACCGTATTAATTTATATTAACTACGGTTTTGTTAAATTGATAGAATTCTTCTAAAAATGTACACGTACCGTATTTCAAATTAACTTTCCTTGGAGATTTTTTAATCCAATCAACACTTTTTAGTAACTCAAAATTTCTCGTGCACGTAAAATACAAATTAAATACTTTAAAATATTCATATCAGATGTGACTAAATCATTCATTTCAACCATATAAATACACCCTCTCCGAAATAGGCGTCTTTGCCCCAACACAACCAAAATCATTCTATAAAAGGAAAATAAAAAATGGCGCAAACAAATGTTTTTATCATCCCCATATTTCTCATGGCCATAGCTGTAGAGGAATCGAGAATATCCACATATATGTCAAGTGTATATATTGTATTTATGTCATAGACGTAGTCTCCAAGTCTCATCTCTATATATATGTTGTACTCTATCAATCTCAATAATACACAACATTCTCTATTCTTTATATGGTATCAGAGCATTTCGCTCCTTACCTAAATTTTTCTCTTCTTCTTTCTTCCCTCACCGCCGGAAATGTCTTCTTCCGCCACAAACACTCAACCTCCAGAGGTCGCTGCAACCACTGAAACAGTGCCTCTCCACACCTCTTCTCTTCTCAACATCAATATGGCCAACATAACCAAGCTTACCACCACCAACTACCTAATATGGAGCCGTCAGGTCCACGCCCTTCTTGATGGCTATGATCTGGTCCCCTTCCTCGACTCTGCCACTCCCAAACCAGATCCCACAATCACCACGGCTGGAGTTACGTCTCCGAATCCCGCCTTCACCATATGGAAACGTCAAGACAAGCTGATCTACAGCGGTCTCCTCGACGCCATCTCCATCTCTGTTCAACCACTTCTCTCTCGCGCCTCCACAACTGCTGAGGTCTGGGCTACGTTGGCTACTACCTACGCTAACCCAAGCCGAAGCCATGTCAAACAACTCAAACACCACCTGGAGAACTGGAAGAAAGGTACTCGCACCATTGACGAGTATTTTCAGGGCCTTACTATCACGTTCGACAAGCTTGCTCATCTGGGTAAACCCGAAGGCCATGAAAATCAGATTGACTTCATTCTTGGTGGTCTCCCTGAAGAATACAAACCCATCGTTGATCAGACTGAAGCTCGTGACACTCCACCATCACTTCCTGAACTCCACGAGAAACTCCTCAATCATGAAGCCAAACTTCTTGCTGCTGCTTCCAAAGCCTCACCGTCGTTCCCTATCTCTGCGAACTACACCAACAACCGCAACAAGTCTTTCTCCAAATCCTCCTCTTCTCGCTCTCAGCAACCTGGTTCTACCTGGTCACCCGGTGGCTCTACTCGCTCTCCCAAACCATATCTTGGGAAATGTCAGATCTGTGGCGTCCAAGGACACTCTGCTCGTCGCTGTCCACAGTTTCAGTCCAGCCAATCTCAACGTCCTCTCCTACCAACACCACCAAATGCTTGGGTGCCTCGTGCTAATATTGCTCATGCCTCCAGCTCCAACCCTTGGATCATGGACTCTGGTGCGACTCACCACATTACTTCTGATCTAGCCAACCTCTCCCTTCACCAACCATACACTGGTGGTGAGGAGGTTCTCAATGGTGACGGAACCGGTCTCTCCATTGCCAATACGGGTTCCACCTCTCTTCCCTCATTAAACCGTCCTCTCTCCCTTACTAATGTTCTCCATGTTCCAGATATTAACAAAAATTTGATATCTGTTTATCGGTTGTGCAACGATAATAACGTTTCTGTGGATTTTTCTCCGGCTTCCTTTCAGGTGAAGGATCTCAGCTCGGGGGTCCGGTTACTCCAAGGACGGACTAAAGAGGAGCTCTACGAGTGGCCGATCTACACAGGCAATCCGGCAACATATTTTGCAACCCCGGCAGTTAAAACCTCGGTCTCCGATTGGCACTCACGGCTAGGGCATCCCTCCTCTTCAATACTCAAATCTATTTTATCTAAATTCTCTTTACCTATTTCGGATTCTCTTTCAACTCCATTGTCTTGCATCGATTGTCTTTCAAATAAAAGTCATAAGCTTGCTTTTTCACAATCCTCAATCTCTTCCTCTCGCCCTTTACAATTTCTTTTTACAGATCTTTGGACTTCCCCAGTTATGTATGTTGACTCTTACAAACACTATCTGATTATTGTAGACCATTTCACCCGCTATACTTGGTTCTATCCCTTAAAACTCAAGTCTCATGTCAAAGAAACCTTCATTCGCTTCAAAGCCTTAACAGAGAATCGGTTTCAAACAAAGATCAGCACACTGTTTTCTGACAATGGTGGGGAGTTCATTGCGCTTCGTGATTTTCTCTCCCACGCCGGCATCTCACATCTCACAACTCCTCCGCAAACGCCTGAACATAATGGTCTTGCGGTCTTTGAACTCAAGTCTCTTCTTCACACGGTCTTTCACTCGGTGGCCTCCGCATAGGCCAAGGCGAGATTTTCGGAGTAACCTTACCGGAGACCCTGAAGCTCCTCCAGTCTTCGGAGCCCCCGTTTTCTTAAGATGTGGTAACTCAAGCACCAACATCGCTGAAACAGTAACAGATGCGGAAGGTACATTTAACATGGTGTTTAAACTCTCAAGAACGGTTCTCATGCGGTGTCTCTGCTAATCTTCCAGCGGGGAATTGCACTCTTTTCGTACCTGACGGCGTCCTACTGCTAGACTTAAACTGATCACTGTTCTCGTGACGGGTATAATAAATACCGCTATTTTTGAGGCAGGCCCATTCACCGATGAATGATCTTGTCGTTGCTTCCTTAAAGGGCCAAAGAGGACTTACATGCATGCTATATAACAATAATGGTCTTACGATTATATATTTGATGTGTTATAGGGAGAAATAAGTGAGCTTACGCTACACAAAGTTTATAAGCAGCTCCCATTTCGATAGCTTTCCATGTGTGATTATCAAAACCTAGAATAATACTGGGCTACTTGTATATTTAGTATGGGTTCGCCGCCATACCTATGTGTTTGTGATATATGATACATACGAGTGTATATAAATCTTCTTTATTTTCGGTTATAAATATCAATCGGAATCCTTTGAATTTTTAGATTTTTTTTTTGTGTGTGGATTTTATCCTTTTATAATAATTTCATTTAGATAAATAAATGTTTAACAAAGAACTTTAGATATTAGACTAGTAAATAAATTAGATCGAATGTATTTTGAAAATTTTGATCCTTTGTTCATTTACGTTTTGTAAAATGCACTTATTCGTACTACTGAAGTAGTGAAGTTTTCATGTTTGATGTCGCAAATGCTTCTAAAAAGCCAACTTAGATGATATGTGAATATTAGTGATGATAGTTATGGTGGTGAGGTATTGATAGCAAGCTGATGATGATGGTCCATATGATAATTGGTAGTCACATATGATGATGAGGATGCTGGTTTGTGATGTTAAGGCATGGTATGGTGCTAATGACGATCATGATCATGATGATGATTGTGATAATTGATAACGGCTTCCCACACTTTACGGATATATTAAATATTACAGGTCCATGGCCTTGCGGTCCATTCTTATCTTTGTCATCTTCTGTCCTCAAATTGTTGAATAATAATGAATATATAAGAATATATATTCCTATATGGGAAATCACAATGGCTAACTTACCCACGTTGATTGCCAACACTATATGTGTGACATGTAATCTGTTACATGTATTTTAAAGTTGTTGCAACATACATGTATAGAAATATGAATGTAAATATTTTAGTAAAAACACTTAAGCAATAAAAATACTTAACTTACAAGTTGAGTTATCCCTTTAGTAAAAACACTTTACCAGTAAATACGAATGTCTTAGGTAAATAAGATCATATGCATATAATTCATTCCTTTTGGAAGTTTACTTTTCCGTAATTCAATTTTCCGTCTTAAAAGAAAAACAAATAATTAAATGTAGTGTTATAATTTGAAGAGTTTGATATATATTTTTTTGTGTCATGGTTAAAATTTTGATTATATTCAAATTACATACGTGTGAATTTACTAAAGCCATGGAGTGCATCCTTGCAAACGTGTTTTCTGTTAGAATTTTGAGACAGACTATACAAATTTAGTCGCGATGGTTCACGCTCATGATGACTGACCAGCTTTTTCTAATTTCCTGGACGATCTTTTCCTTCTCCAGTTTGTCTTCCCTCATTTCTCCCTGTCCAAAATTTCACGTTCAGGGAATTTGAAGGTGGATTGTCTTGTCTGGTCGTCTAGATCTTTACTCTTTGTATCCTTTTTTATAAACTTTTTTCTCTATTTTGGGCTACCAATCTTGGAGTCTCTTTCTAATTAGTGTTTGGTTGACAAAAAAAAAACAAAAAAGAAATTACTAAAGCGGAGCAACTTGAAAAGCAAAGTTCTTCAATTCAAGGAATGGAATTACGCATGCAGAATTGCGGTGCGGACCATACCAAAATCGTAACTAATTGATTTAATGACGACACAAATTGCATAATGATATTATATTTTACCAGTTTCCTAACAATTTAAATAGCCCTCCCCATTTGCTTCCTTGCCACATCACAAGTTCACAACCAAAACAAAGGCACTCATTGTTGAAAGTAATATCGAAATTGAGAAATAAAAAATGGCGAAAGCAAATGTGTTTCTCCTCTCCATTGTACTTATGGCTTCACTCGCTTTCCTTACTCAGGGCCTTCTCATAAACGGCCTACAAATTCGGACCATCGAAGTTCGAGGTGTCTTGCGTTGCACCCTTACCGGTGACCCAAACGCCCCTCCCGTTTCCGCTGCGACCGTCTTCTTAAGTTGTAACGGCAGAGACACCAACATAGGCCAAGTACTTACTAATCCCGCTGGTGCCTTCACCATTGTGGTCAACATTTTGGAAACAAGTCTCTTTAACCCCTCGACATGCTTTGCTACCGTACGTCTTCCTGTGGCCACGTGTTCCGTTTTCCCACCGGATGGTCTCTTAACTTCCACCGTTACTCTGGTCAGTGTCCTCCAAACGAATGTCGGAAATATCGCTAGGTTTGTCACTGGCCCTTTCCTCCGTCTCTGATGATCATCGGTGTTCAATTATAAAAAAGTAAGTACGTTCATGGACTTGTATGCATTTCCTATATTTTACGTTAGTAAAGAGGGATAATAAGTGATCATCTCGATGTCGTCCACAAAGCTTATATAGCTTTCCTCTTTGTTGTTTCTTAATTTATCTTTTGTAATAGTCCTTCTTAGTCGAATAAACTATATGATGACTAATGAGACGTTCCCCCTTAATTTGTAATTCCAGTACCTCTCTCCTTTGATATGTTGTTAAATCGAATGCTATAAATGCCCTTCATACTCATTCTTTTCGGTATGCACCTTTGCCCAACTCTACCAAAATCTTTCTACATAACAAAGCAACAGAGGGAAAAATGGCGAAAGCAAATGGTTATATATCAACTCCATATATCCTACGGTCTCTCACTCGGTAGCCTCCGCATAGGCCAAGGTGAGATTTACGGAGTCTTGGGGATGTAACCTTAGAGGAGACCCTAACGCCCATCCAGTATTCAGAGCCCCCATATATTTACTTATGATGTGCCAGTCAAGCACCAACTTCGCTGAAGCAGTGACAAATCCGGACGGTACATTACCATGGTGTTCGACGCCACATATGGTTCGCAGTAGTAACTGTAATCTAGTAGCTATCTTCCATGGGGAAATTGTAGTCTTCCCGTCTATCATTTGCAATATTTTTGTTTTCACTTTGTATACGCGTTTGTGCTTCCGTTCCGTGTTTCTTTGCGTTACGTATTACATTTGTGATTTGTATATAAATTTATGTTAACTTGTATATTTGTATATATTATAGTATCGTTTAAAAATTACAAATGAAGATGGAAATGCACATTCAAAGTTTTTTAGCAATAAAAATTATCTAATACATAATTATTCAGTTTATTCTTATAGCTAATTTTTTTTCGTTTTTTTTTCTTTGCCTCTGTTTATACTAGGACTCAGACATCCGCGATGTCGCGGAAAAAATATTTTAGGAAAAAGTAAATAAAATTTAAAATTTAAAATTATACATTATGATCATTTGAATGTAACATAATAGTTTGAATACATAAACATTAAACATAAACTGTTATTAAAAACATAACCATCAAAATGAAAACTTATAATAAAAAAAATATTTAGAATAGACGCAACTTATTATAAATATATAAGATATCTTATGAAGAATTATGGTAAAGAGCTACAATTAAAAAAATCATTGTGACAAAGTGATCCTAACTGACAATATTGAATTAATGGTTGTAATGCGTAAATGTAATTTTCTATTAAATCATTATAATTAAAAATATATTTAATAACGAGTCAAAATGTATCAAAGAAAAAATTAAAATTAAAATGCACAACTTAAACAAAAAATATATATTAAAATAGTTTTTAACGATAGTTACGATAAATAGACGCAACTATAAATTCTATATTAAGTTTTATTAAATTTCTATATTGATATAATCATTTCTAAAATTTTAGTTAGATTATAGAATAACGTTGAATATTAGATATTAATATTTAAATTATTTAGATGCAACACTGAAACAACCCTTCCCGTTTTTTTTTTTTTTTTTAATACCTTAATTTACTAGTGGTCTCATACCCACTAACATCCTAACATCAATCAATAACCGCGGATAATCAAATAAAACAAATTCCATTAAACCAAAAGAATTCCAACATTCAAATCCAATAACCAATAACATCAATCAAATAAAGAGATAACCAACAACTAACATCCTACAATGTTCCTTTGACTTAATCTAGCAACCTAACAACAGCTAGACCACAATCAATCAAGTCTCTAGAACATCCTCCTCCTCATAGCCCTTGATTCCACGATCACACTTTTCCTTTACCTGCACACCACAAACAACAATTGAGATGCGTAAGTATTATCATAAATACTTAGTGAGGCCATCCTCCCATCTACTGGGTTATACACACAAGCAGATGAGACCCTCAAGTTCAAGCAAAACAAACAACACACAACAATACATCACACCAGAAAAAAAAGTCTCGGATAAGACTAGTGTCGACCGATGCCAAACGGTGTCGATCGATGCTACAACAAGGTGTCGACCGATGCCAAACAGTGTCGACCGATGCCCATCAAATTGGTGTCGACCGATGCTCCTGAGTGTCGATCGATGCCTCCTCTGCAGACACGATCTGCGCGAATCCCAGCGACGAACTCCGACTCCAATCAACCCAAAATCGACTCCAATCAAGTCTATCCATCTCGGAATTCACTAGAAATCACACAAACAACGAACCCAAGCAACAAAACAACACAAACCACAAAGAAAACACACAAACAAGAGAGATCTCATGCTTAGATCAACCATGGTCAAGCACTCACCTCAAGAACAAGAAGTTTGGATTGAGAAACGTGGAAAACAACACCTCCAGAAGCTTCCCCTTCGATTCCAGCAACAGCTAACCCTCCTACAGCCTCAGATCTCTCCAAAATCACCAAGAACAAGCCCAGAAATCTCAGAAAACGTTTTTCTCTCTTTTCTCTCTTTCTTTTCACTCAACGGCGACAAAATGAGACTCTGAAACCCTAAAATTCGTCCTAAGACACTTATAACTCGACTTAGGGATTTTAATTGAACCAAACCGAACCAATTCGGCAATTAAATCAAACCGGTCGAACCCAGAAATTAGTGGTGTCGATCGATGCCACTAGGGTGTCGATCGACACTCCTTCCAAAATCCCAAATTCTGGTTCGCGGATGTTACAATTCTCCCCCACCAATACGGATTCGTCCCCGAATCCCGCAATACCGTCCATCTGCCAAGGACCTCCGTGCCACCGTCATCACGGCCCGCACGTCCCCAGACCGGACTAAACACCATCAGTCAAGGTTTCCCGTGCCACTGTCGCAACAGCCCGCACACCTCCGACTGACCCTCGAGGTCTCCCTCTAGCCAATATACTCGCATCATAACACTATCTGCTCACAACTCAGTGCTTCCCCCGTCCGTGGTCGCAACCAACGAATCATGCCGGCTCGCTATCAGGCCAACCGCCTTAAGCTACGGCATCCAGGAAGTCACACACACACACTCCCCCCGCTCTCGGGTCGCAACCCTCGAGACATACCGGCTCACTGCCGAGCCTCGGCTCACAGCTACGGTATCCAGGGAGCCTCACATATCCCGCTCTTGGGTCGTCACCCTCAAGCGCGCTCTCGGATCGTCATCCGAAGCAACATACCACTCCCACTCTCTGGCCACAAAGTCCATCGAGCTATCGGTATCACGTGAGTTGGGCCCACACGGCCTAGAGCAAAAACAAACACTGATGCCAACGAGTATCTCCCGGCTAGATCTACCTCACTTTTCCACAAAACATTCCCATTTTAGAAACTTCCTATTTATGGAAACCTTCCTTTTGTGGAAACTTTCTATTTATGGAAACTTTCCAAAAATAGAAACCCGAGCTATTTCTCTTTTCCCATGACAACAACAGTCAAACATAAAGAAAAATACTCATCTTATTAATCTCAAAATGTCATAATCGTTACAATCTCAACGAAATTACATCAGAAAAACCAAAAATACAACAACCGGAGCCAACAACCCGCATCCCGAGCACCACCTCATCTTGATACTTAGTCGCACAACCAACCACCCCTAAGCGACCAAATATCAAGAGAGATGGGCTGGAATACTCCGTACCCGCTCCAGCCACGGACTACAACTCGGACCCGGCTAGACAAGCTCAAGCCGCGGTCTGCTTCTCAAACCACTTCTTAAACCTTGCCTTCATCCTCGCCTCGGGCTCCCAAGTCTGCTCCTCTACTCCGTCACAGTCCCACAGGACTCTCATCAAAGGAATCTTCTTCTTCCGAAGTTCCTTGACTCTCCTCTCGAGCACCCTCACTGGTCTCGCCTCTAAAGTCATGTTAGGCTGAAGATCCTCAGGAATCTTAGCCAACAACTGATCACCCTCGTGAAGACACTTCCTCAGCATCGACACATGAAATACCTTGTGGAACGCACGCATAACCTCAGGCAACTCCAGCCGGTATGCCACTGGTCCCACCCGCTCAACCACTCTGAACGGACCCATGTACCTCGGACTCAACTTAGTCTCTGTCAATGACCTGTTCGGACCCCGCAACATGGCCATCTTGAGGTACACTCTATCACCAACCTGAAACTCAAGATCCTTTCTCCTCTTATCAGCATAGCTCTTCTGCCGATCCTGAGCCTCCTTCATGTTCAGCCTCAAAACCCGAATCTTCTCCGAGGTCTCCTGAACAAAATCTGCACCAAATATGCTCCTCTCCCCCACCTGAGTCCAACATAAAGGTGTACGACACGGCCTCCCATACAGGGCCTCATAAGGAGCCATCCCAATACTAGCCTGGTAGCTGTTGTTATAAGCAAACTCCACCAAGCTCAAGTGATCTGCCCAATGACCACCCCAATCCAGCACACACATCCTCAATAAATCCTCCAAAATCTGGATCGTCCTCTCTGACTGACCGTCCGTCTGAGGATGATAGGCTGTACTCATATGCACCTTCGTGCCCATCTCTGCCTGAAACGCCCTCCAGAACACCGAAGTGAACTTGGAATCTCTATCAGACACAATACTAGCAGGCACACCGTGCAATCTGACTATCTCCCTCACGTACTTCTTGGCCAAAACCGCTGCTCCATCAGTTTTCTTGATGGCCAGAAAATGCGCGGACTTAGTCAAACGGTCCACAATGACCCAAATAGCATCAAACGTCCTCGACACAGGCAAACCTACCACGAAGTCCATCGTGATCAAATCCCACTTCCACTCTGGAATGGGTAAACTCTGTAATAAACCACCAGGAACCTGATGCTCCGCCTTCACCAGCTGGCAAGTATCACACTTCGCCACCCAGTCAGCTACGTCCTTCTTCATCCCGACCCAGTGATAATACCGCTTGAGGTCACGGTACATCTTGGTCGCTCCTGGATGAATAGAGAACTTGCTCGAATGAGCCTCTCTCAGTATCTCCTGCCTCAAATCCTCACCCTTGGGCACACAGATCCGACCATGCACAAGGATAGTACCATTAGCAGAAACCTGATACTCTGCACCCGCAGCCTTAGAGGCATTCACCAGCCCCTCATCACTCTCCTGAGCTAACCTCACTCTGCTCAACAAATCTGCTCTGTCAACCGCCTCCAAACCCAAAGGTTCTTGTGAGATAGCACACAAACTCAATGCACTAATCTCACCTACCAAC
>NC_025701.1:12975738-13031579 GCF_000633955.1 Camelina sativa | reverse complement strand
CAAAAACAAATATAATCTGAACTATTGAATTGACTAAGTTCGAATCTCAGAAGTTATACCTGTGATCGCTCCTGCACTAGTGCCACCGGGCTCCTGGGTCGAGTACACCTGAGTCGTTGGCTCAATCCAACCCACCGGCTGCACACCGTGCTGCACACCCTGCTGCACCCCTGGCTGAGTTCCAGCCTACAACACTGCTACTGCCCTCTGCTGTAACTTGGGACAACGAGGCTTGATATGCCCCGTCTCTCTGCAGTAGTAACACACTCGAGTATCGGTCCGCGGCTCCGTCACCGCCCGCTGCTCTGTCACTGCCCGCTGCTCACCTCTCTGTGGACAGCTAGTCACCTTGTGGTCCCTACTACCACACCCAAAGCATCTCGCACCCCCGTGCCTCGACCTCTGCATAGCATCAAACTTCCGCTTCTGCCCTTGCGCAGGCTTGCCGCCCTTGCTAGGAACAGAAGACGGCTGAGACTGCTGAGACTGCTGTGGCTGCACTGAAGAACCGACCACAACCACCTGTGACCTCAAATCATCCTCTATCCCAGCTGCAACCTCAACCAACTCCGCTCTCGTAGCATAACTCCTCACTCTACACCGAGTCCTCAAATCATCCCGCAGAGCCAACAAAAACCTCCGCACCTGAGCCGCCTCTGGCTCCCATGCCCTGCCTGCATACCCTACAAGCCGACTGAACTCTGCATCCAGCTCCCGCACTGTACGGTTCCCCTGAGTCAGACCCAAGAACCGTGCCTCCATACGATCAAGTGCCTCCTGAGGAAAATACTTGGAGTTAAACTCCCCCACAAAATCTCCCCAAGACATACCCCTCTGCACCCTCCGTGCTGTCACCGACCTCCACCACACACGAGCATCTCCTGACAAGTAAAACACTGCCAGATCCACCCTGTACCGGTCGGGACACCTAAGCGAAAGGAAAATATCCTCCATCCGCTCTCTCCACTCATCCGCTACACTCGGATCGGTACTTCCTGAGAAATACCCTGCTCCCACATGCCGCAGCTGCTCCATCATCCGCACATACTGAGCATCCACTACCTCGGCCCCCGGCTGCACACCTGCCTGCAAACCCGCTGCAGGCTGCACCACTGGAACCTGTCCACCACCCACTGGCGGCACTACTGGATCCTGCCCACCAACCACTGGCGGCACAACTGCTGGAAGTCGCTGCAAAGCCTGAGCTACCTGAGCTAGCAAGTCCATCAAGACATCCTCCCTGCCTGGAGCACCTCCCGCTGCAACCCCCACACCCGGGGCAACACCGTGACCGACACCGGGCCCATCCGCCCTGCCGTCACCCAAACCAGCCTGGTCTCCAGACACACTAGGATGAACCTGTGACTCCGCCACCTCCTCACTGGCCATGCTCTGGGTCACACTCACACTGGCCTCAGGAACCTGACCTCGTCCCCGACCCCGACCACGACCACGCCCACGACCACGACCGCGACCAACAGCATCCTCACCCCTAACCATCTGTATCATCCAAGAACAGAAGGCTAAGCAAACAATAATTCTAATACACAAGAAACACAACTTACCGTGGAATCACAATCAGGCTCGAAGAGGATGTTCTAGGACTTCATGCCACACACAATTGCCAATCACACAATCAATTATAGCATGTAATCCTAAACATCAACAGCAAAAGCACAATGAACCCTAGACCTAGAACCGTAAGGGCTCTGATACCAAATTGAAACAACCCTTCCCGTTTTTTTTTTTTATTAACTTAATTTACTAGTGGTCCCATACCCACTAACATCCTAACATCAATCAATAACCGCGGATAATCAAATAAAACAAATTCCATTAAACCAAAAGAATTCCAACATTCAAATCCAATAACCAATAACATCAATCAAATAAAGAGATAACCAACAACTAACATCCTACAATGTTCCTTTGACTTAATCTAGCAACCTAACAACAGCTAGACCACAATCAATCAAGTCTCTAGAACATCCTCCTCCTCATAGCCCTTGATTCCACGATCACACTTTTCCTTTACCTGCACACCACAAACAACAATTGAGATGCGTAAGTATTATCATAAATACTTAGTGAGGCCATCCTCCCATCTACTGGGTTATACACACAAGCAGATGAGACCCTCAAGTTCAAGCAAAACAAACAACACACAACAATACATCAAACCAGAAAAACAAGTCTCGGATAAGACTAGTGTCGACCGATGCCAAACGGTGTCGATCGATGCTACAACAAGGTGTCGACCGATGCCAAACAGTGTCGACCGATGCCCATCAAATTGGTGTCGACCGATGCTCCTGAGTGTCGATCGATGCCTCCTCTGCAGACACGATCTGCGCGAATCCCAGCGACGAACTCCGACTCCAATCAACCCAAAATCGACTCCAATCAAGTCTATCCATCTCGGAATTCACTAGAAATCACACAAACAACGAACCCAAGCAACAAAACAACACAAACCACAAAGAAAACACACAAACAAGAGAGATCTCATGCTTAGATCAACCATGGTCAAGCACTCACCTCAAGAACAAGAAGTTTGGATTGAGAAACGTGGAAAACAACACCTCCAGAAGCTTCCCCTTCGATTCCAGCAACAGCTAACCCTCCTACAGCCTCAGATCTCTCCAAAATCACCAAGAACAAGCCCAGAAATCTCAGAAAACGTTTTTCTCTCTTTTCTCTCTTTCTTTTCACTCAACGGCGACAAAATGAGACTCTGAAACCCTAAAATTCGTCCTAAGACACTTATAACTCGACTTAGGGATTTTAATTGAACCAAACCGAACCAATTCGGCAATTAAATCAAACCGGTCGAACCCAGAAATTAGTGGTGTCGATCGATGCCACTAGGGTGTCGATCGACACTCCTTCCAAAATCCCAAATTCTGGTTCGCGGATGTTACAACAAAACGAGAAATTTGTCTCAGCGAACAATGATTTGTTGTGGTATAATTAAAAGGTTGCAACAATTCTTTTAAATATATTTTAGTTATTTAAAACTTAATAAATAATAATTTATGAAGAGTTTATCTAAGTGGTGTGATCTTAAAATTAAATATACCAATGTTGTAATGGTTCAATTAAATGGCTAAATATATACTTCAATAGATTAAAATTAATAATTTATGAACATGTATTATGTATACTTGGAGATTGAATATAACTAAATATTACAATGATTCATAAAATATATCAAACTGCAATAAATTTCTTAGAGTGATCAGACTTCATTTCTAACAAATTCTCTTTTAACTAATAGAAATAAAAAGAAAATTTAGAATACAATGATGAGAAATCAGTTATATATAATTTTTTTAATATGTGAACATTTGAGTAGACACAACTGTTTGTAAGAGACACAACTCACATTAAACAGATGCAACTTTTTAGAGAGACGCAACCGTTGTAATTTTCTGTTAAAAAATAAAAATAAAATATTTTATGAAAATATACAACAAAAAATCGCAACTGTTGTTGACAGTTATTCAGATTGTTATTATTAAATAGATTTTAGAATTCATTGTTTTTAAAATTAATTAATTGAATTATTTACCCTAAACCCTAAAATAGCATGCATAGGTACGGCACGGATGGTGATTATGGGTGGCAGTTGTAGTGGTCATGGTGATTAAAAGTTTTCTAAAACGGAGCAAGTTGAAAGTAGGTCTGGGCACTAATACCCGTTACTCGTACTCGACCCGTTACTCGGCTCGTACCCGTTCCAAAAAAGGGTATCCGCAGCTTTAGGGTCGAGTAAAGGGTATTATATTTATATTACCCGTGAGTAAGGGACGAGTATAGAGTATTAGTTTAGTTTTCAATACACGTCCCATTACTCGGCCCTTTACCCGTTTTGCTACCCGACCCGTAAATACCCGTTAATATTTTGTATTATTATTATTATTATTTATTATTAATTTATAGAGTTAGAGTTAAAACCTAAGTTCAACTTAGCCTAACTGAATTAATATATTATTTTTATTTTCAAAATTCGTAATTTTATAATTTTGGAACTATATATTGCATAAATTTATGAATTTTTCATTTTTTGGTTTCAAAAGATAAAATTATTATTGCGATTATTAACTTTTTTCTATCGGGTACTCGTTTTCTGGGTAATAATAAAGGGTCGGGACGAGTAAAGGGTCAACTATTTTTTACCGCGTACCCGTTTCTCCGGGTACCCGTTATTTAAGGGTCGAGTATGAGTAAATTTTTTCTGTTACCCGTTAGGATCGGGACGAGTAAAAGGTCGGAGAAAATTCAAGGGTACCCATTCCGTGCCCAGCACTAGTTGAAAGGTCAAAATTCAAGAAACGGAATTAGCCATGCATGCTAAATTGCTAATTGTGGACCATATATAATAAAGTCGTATGTAATAATTTAATGAGGACACAACTTGCATTATAATAATATTTTCTTTACCAATTCCTAACAATATAGCCCTTCTCACTCGCTTCTTTGCCACACATAGGCCACACACAACCAAAAACAAAATCACTCCTTGGAAAGTAAAGAAGAAACTGAGAGAAAAAAAAATGGCGAAAGCAAATGTGTTTCTCCTCTCCCTTGTTCTTATGGCTTCACTCGCTTCCCTTTCCCACGGCCTTCTTATAAACGGCCTTCTTATAAACGGCCTCCAAATTCGGACCATCGAAATTCAAGGTGTCTTGCGGTGTACCCTTACCGGTGACCTAAACGCCCCTCCTGTTTCCGCTGCTACCGTCTTCTTAAGTTGTAACGGCAGAGACGCCAACCTTGGCCAAGTACTGACCGATCCCGCCGGTGCCTTCACCATTGTGGCCAACATTTTGGAAACAAGTCTCTTTAATCCCTCGTTGTGCGCTGTCACCGTACGTCTTCCTTTGGCCACGTGTTCTGTTTTCCCACCGGATGGCCTCTTAACTTCCACCGTTACTCTGGTCAGTGTCGTCCAAACGAATGTCGGAAATATCGCTAGGTTTGTCACTGGCCCTTTCCTCCGTCTCTAATGATCATCGGTGTTCCATTATAAAAAATAATTAAGTACGTTTAAAGACTTCTACGTATGCATTTCATATATATGGCTAATATTATACGTTAATGTATTTGTAAAGAGGGATAATAAGTGATGCCATCTCGATGTCGTCCACAAAGCTTGTATAGCTTACCTCTTTGCTGTTTCTTAATTGACCTTTTGTGATAATCCCTCTTAGTCGAATAAACTGTATGACGACTAATGAGATGAAGTTTATCCTTAATTTTAATCCCAATACTTTCTACTTTAATATGTTGTTGTCGTTGAACTGAATTCTATAATATATATATATATATATATATATATATATATATATATATATCTGTAAGTAGAATAAGAAAACTCTTAAATTGTCACCAAAATCAATTGATTTTCAGATTATAATCTCATAAAATATGAAGGAGAGTTGTCTCAAAAGGGTTACCATCAAAGTTCTCATGACTTCATATATATTTATAGCACACTACTTGTTTGCAACCCTAAACTAAATTGGGATAATTAACATTACATTAGCCTTGATGGCACTACAATGGGCTTTTGTTTTTAGATGCTCATTGATGGTTTGTCCAAAAAAAAAAAAAAATGCTCATTGATGAAACGTGTAGTGTGGAATTTTTTTTCTTTTCAAATCCTATTACAAATATTGATAAAATCAATCAAATCTAACTACGTGCAGCATCACATGAACTTATAATTTTAAAAATTAAATGAGAGAGGGAGACCACAGGTGCTTTATTATACTTTATCTCTCTCATACTATGAACAAAGTGTCCGATTCTAGCGATTAACACGAAACAGTTAAACAGTTCTTCCATTGTTCTATCTAACAACTTAAAGAGAGAACCACGTTTAACAATTGTACGCCTTAGCCACATTATAGAACCATAATATTATCCCAAAAGAAACATATCTTGAACTGCTGAATTTATAGGCAAGTTGAACGATATCTTCTCCATTTTAAATCATAAATGATTATAAAAAAATGTTCTGAATTATATGTACAATAGCCCTTCGTATATATATATATTGAACTAATATGTATAATACGTATAATGTAAATGAAATATAAAATAATATATACATATATATGCCTACAAATAATATTAGTAGATTTGAAATATTTTCTATTTATTTATATGTGCATATATATGATGTTAATAAATTGTATTTCATTGTTTACATGTATTATATTTTATATTTAATTATTATATCATAGATTTGTTTTTCTTGTTCAAACTTATTATATAAAGATGAAAATATTATTTGCAGAATATATTTATGAGATATTTTTGAAGCTTCATGTTTATCAAGCTTATTAATTATTAAAAATAAAATCGTTTTTAGAAGAAGATAATCTTTATATGTAATTTCCAAACCAATCAAATTTGTGTGATTTGACTCTCCAAATCGCTGCCACCGTCATGGAACCGCAAGCTCCGTCGTTAAATCCCAACCTCCGTCTGCTCTGTAGCTACGGTGGCCGTATAATGCCCCTCCCACCGGAAAAATTCCTCCACTACCTCGGCGGAGAGACGCGGTTAGTCGTCGTTCCACGTGGCATCTCCTTTGTCGACTTCTTCAAGCTTCTCTCCGACAAGCTTCTCTTTAGTCGCAACTTCTCTCTCAAGTACAAGCTCCCTGGCTGCGACCTCGACGCTCTCATCACCGTCTCTGACAACGATGATCTACAGAACATGATCGCCGGGTATGACTCCAATCGCTTCCGGCATATCCGTCTCTTCCTCTTCCCGTTAAATCACCCTGAGTCCAAGCGACAGTCTGTGACGGTCAACCGGTTGCTAGGTCTCGAGTCGCCGATCTTCACCTCTTCATCTTCCGTTCTTGCCAGCCCGATTTTCCCGCCAAGCAATGGTCCGACGAAGTTTTTCCTTGGAGACAAAGTCCATGCAACAGCGGGCGAGGAGAATATGAGACAGGAAAAGGCGGCTCCTACAACCTCCGCCTCTATGTTGCTGCCGGAAAATACCGCAGCCGCTGATGGTAACGGAGGAGTATCAGATAAAGAAACAGATATAGTAGAAGTACGAGACCAGTCACGGCCTATCGTTCAAGAGCCTTTGCCCCCGCAGTAGCCAATGATGTTCTGCTATTTACCAGTCTGGCCGATGCAGCCACATATGGTTAATTATCCAGTTGCTGCTTATGCCTTGTCTCCGGCAACAGAGCATTCTTCTAGGTTAGATCCTGTGCCGGCGAATCAGGAAAACGCGACCTGAAAGGAGTTTTCTTTTACGTCAAGGTATCTTTCAATCCTTTTGAGTTTGGAAATTAATTTTTGTTAAAGAATATAGCGTATGGAACACGTTAGGTCGATTTCTTCTAGACTGATGTCGTTTGCACCTTGATCCCTTAAACAGGATCCGTTGTTATAGTATATGTGTAAGGCGTAAGTAGTCCTCTCTCAGCAAGGCTCGAATTTGAGATCAAAGGTTTCAACTGTTTTTCGATAACAACAAGAAACTATCTGCACTGGAATATGTAAAGTTTGGATTTTGATAAATTTGTTAACTACTTACGTAGGTGATTTTGGATGTAGATTTACAAAGTGTTTTAGTATTTAACTATCACGTACATCGTTATTCCATTATAGTTTTTAACACAATGTCAAAGAAAAATAAATAAGTTACTGGATTGCTGATCAGGCCATGATTTTTTTTTTTTTTTTTTGGTTTTAGATTTTGACCCTTTTTAAGTTTTTGATTTTTATGCTGAAACTGAAGCTAAAAATTTTGTTTTATTTTTAAAAATAAGTAATTCTGAAGTTATATCTTTTTCCTGTGTATGTACTTTTTTCTTTCAATTTATCACTGCCATTCTAAAGAAAATAAACATTGTCAATATAAAACTTTATTTTATATCCGATTCAATATTTTTGGCATATATGTAATGATTTATGTTAGCAATTCATACTAAAAATAAGTTTTGAACAAAAATGCAGACTCGGTTTGTTACATCCAACCTTAAGGCTCACAATATTTTATTTCTAAAATATTTATAATTTTATAAGAAGTGGCCTCCCAAAGGACCCAAACGTTAGTAAAATTTCACAAAACCTTGTTTTTTTAGTGTGTTAAACTTTGTAATATTTTTATTCAAAACAAATAAAACAAATAGTAGTATTTTAATAGTTTCACATGATCATAAACTATATTGATATAAGACCTAAATTTTTCTAGCCCAAATACTTATAAGATATCAGATATGTAAAAGATCACACACTAGATCCAATTGATAAAATAAAAAATAAAAAATATCTTTTTTGATCTGTATATAAGAAGAAAAAAATTGCATCACTAAAACATATCGTAAGGTTAAACAAAGAGAATTATAAGGCGGACAGTTGCCGAAAAGTGGGCGTAGTGATCAGATCATATCTTAGGCAATATCCTTTATTAAGTTCAGAACGCAATTTAAAGATGGTATCGTATTACAACAAAACACGTACCATTAAACCAAAAACATATAAAAAGAAAGTACACAACATTGTTTTGGTAGATTTTATAATTTTAATAAATAATTACAAATAGATTATACATAAGTTATAAATTAATCTATATATTAATTGTAACAAATAAAACTAAAATCATAAACGGGTTATTCTAAATTGATAGTTCATGGATATTCTAAACTTTATTTTCGGAAGATCATGGTTCCAAATATCTAGAATCACAATATTATCAATTTATTTTCCACATATTTTATTAATAAACCACATCAATAAAATAATTATTAAAAGGATAAAAATATACTCTCAAATCATAAAAAAAAATCAAATCTCGCTAATTTAACAAAAGTAATCGTGATCTTTGAAATCGTATTCTGTTTATTAAAAATTAAACCTTAATGTTAGACCACGGATTGAAATTTATTTTATTTATATTATAATTTTAGAATAAATATAATTTATATGATTAATTTTAAAAGTTTTTAAGATCCTAATCTTGAATTAATTGTAATCTTCGAGATCGTATTTTATTCTAAAATTATAATATAAACTAGGTAGTAACCCGTGCTATAGCACGGACAAAATATTTCATATAATTGTATTATTTTAAATATCTAATTTAAGTTTGGTTTTAATTTAGATTATTACACGTATATACTATATAACCTAGAGGAACGGGAAACACGTCCCTGTCCCGTTTTATCATGTCCCGTTCCATCTCCTATCTTCCCATATCTATTATAATTTTTTGTCTTATTGTAACGCTCTGATCATCACCTTAGTGGGCCCACTCATGTCCATTCCCGATCCATAGGCCCACCTCCATTTCCGGCAATTGGGCCCATCCATATCTGACAGTCGATTTGTTACGTCCAGAAGGTTTTAAAGATTTATTTACCATCCCTACAAATCACCACATGATCTTTCAATGTGTTTTGTCTCCATTCGCACAGTTCCGACAATCATTTTCCGGATGGTCACCCATCCTGAAACTACTCCAGCTCAAACATGCTTAACTCTAGAGTTCTCTCAGGACCTTTGACCGAAAAGAAAACTGCACTTTGGTGACATAGGTGACCAAATAATTTTTTTAAACCTCTCCGCAAGCCGGGATGTCACAATTATGATCGTTCTCTTTCACATAATTACTTGGTAGACAATATTTTTAATAGAGATTAGATAAGAAATTTAGATGGGATACCCATATTCTTCTTAAATATATATATTTTTTTATAGAATTAGCTTTTACTATCCAAAAAAATACAATTTTAACAAACTATCTAACTGTTTTAAAAATACTAAAATATTGAAGTTACCCGTTCCAAAGTGGAGAATTACTTCACGAAATATATAAAGTCTCCATTTGAATATTTTCAACCAAATTTTCAAAATATCCATCTCATATTAGTTCTTTATATGTCACATAGTGAATTTTTTTAAGAAAATTGTTTAAGTGCAATCTTTTCTATTATACGAATTACCCATTTCCATTGCATATCCATTATTTCTCATTGTAATACCTTAAATTCCCCAGACTTAATCATAATTTCATTTACATAATACATCAAATTTTTTAGTTTTATATGTTTTTTGTTTAATGGCACACAAAAAAAAGGTTTTTCTTATTTATTTGCTCTTTAGTCGTGGAGTTAAAAAAAAAAAGATTTTTCTTTATTAGGTGATTACAATAATGATTTCTCATGAAATGTAATTTATTGCATATTGGCTTTTGTTAAGTGATGATGAATCAAAAAGTTTTTAATCATGGACTGATGATTGTGGAAAAATAAGAGACTTATTTGTCATTTTTTTTGGTCATCAGATATAACCAAAAATAGTTTGAGAATCGAAAGTAACCAAGAACAATAATAAACACCAACAACATTATTCATTATCATGCACTTGATCATGAAGCCAAGATGGCCCACCAAATGTTAAATATGACTAAAATCTACCATTTCTCGTGACACTATTCGCGATAATAATCGTCACTTTATTCGCCACCTTATGAAAGTCTCTACAATTGAAGCCATCCAGCCACCTTATTCTCATATTTATTTATGGTTTTATTTTTTTTCTTCTTTCAAATTTTCGACAAACATTAATAACATGATGTCGTGGTTTTTTTTAATTTAAACCTTTCATATAAATTAATTTAGTATTAAATTTTCTCATATAAATTTTAAATTTGAAAAAATGAGTTAGAATCTTATTATTTTAAATATATAAAACTATTTGTACAATATTGATAATAAATATAAATATTGGATTTCAGTTTGGTTTTAGTTTAAATTATTGTTCATATAAATCCAAACATATCTACTTTGTAATAGGAAACATTTCCCGTCCCGTTCCATCCCATCCCATCCCATCCTGTCCCATCTTGTCTTTCTCTCTTTATCCATCATAATTTTTTTGTCCTACTTAGTTACATTTCCATAATTATTGACCATGTATCCCTACTTAATTACATTTCCATAATTTTCGTTTTGTTTTAGTTACAAAAATGTTTAATATATGGCAAAAATGTAATCCATACATTTAAGCATAATAAATCACGTTATATGAGAAATAATTGTATCAATTAATACTTGCATAATCATTAATGTACTTTCCAGTTTCCATGATATTAATAGCATATTTTCTAATCCAAATTTTGATTCAATTTTAGTTAAAATTGTATATTATTTTTTTAATATCTTTTTTTAATAAATAAATGAATCCAAACTATAGTGGATGTCTGGATGATTTTGTACCATGTCGGTTTGAATTCGAGAACTAATCAAATGTCTCATTATTAAGGATAAAATTGGGTTTTATATAAATTGTTTTATGAGAGTAGAACATCCCAACTTATATTTATATAAATTGTAAAGTTTAAAGTTTTTTTTTGTAACATGATTGAACAGTAAAATTTTAATCATAACAACAATATTTTTAATAATTTTGTTGTTGATACTTTAATCGACATATCTTATTAACAATTTTAGGTCAAATCATTGATACATTTGAATCCAAGATTTATATAGTTATTTGTTTAAATAATTATAAGTTCAATTTTAATGTTAAAAAGAGAATAAAATAATTAACCCGTTCATATATTAATTTTTATATAATAATAATATAGAGATGCTTTCTTTTAATCCATAGAATGAAATTAGTATGAGTTTGATACATTATAAAATTTATTTTTGTCATATTTATTTATAATTACTTTTCTTGTTATTTAGTTCATATAATCACTCGCAATCTAGTTTGACATATAACATTATATTCTTACCATAATTTTTTTTTTTTTTTTTTGTTAAAGGGCATTCAAATAAAAAAAGAGAGAGAAACAAAATGTTTACAGGGCGAGGCCCAAAAGGAAGCTCAAATTATGAAAACTCTAATTAAGTAGTAGCTAAATTTAAACCCATAATTAGGACAGAACCAATATTGAACCGAGGAGTTAAAATTGAACCAAATAGTTAGGAGTGAACCAGATAGACGGTTGGGCGGTATAGACACTTCAAACCACCTTCAATAGCCATCAATGATTGAGAGAGAAAAATCTTCGAGCTTTAGATCTCATGGCCTCCACGGGCGATTAGGGTTTCAAACCTGGTCAGTGTGCTGATCCTGCGAACCATTGGAGAAGTATAGATGAGGTGAGGGCAGGATTTGAGTCGCGGAAACTTAAGGCTCTGTTTCTGATCAAGGTGTCAATCTGACGGATGATAAGATCCGCCGATTTGAAAGAGTTTCTGTGAAGTCGATGGTTCCTCTCTGTCCATAGGGCATAGATCGTGGCTTGCCAAGCGATGAGGAGCAGTAACCTGGCGTTTCGACTTCCTCTGAGGGAGATAAGGCTCTGAATTGTTCCATTCCATGATCGAATTGCATTATGTGAGCAGCGGCGAGCTGTGGTGTGCCAGATGGTCCAGCTGAAAGGGCAGTTAAAGAAGAGATGGTCTCGGCTTTCATCCTCGCCATTGCAAAGTAAGCAAACTGGGTCGACTTGCAGTCCCCATTCTCTTAGTCTGTCCCGAGTAGGGTTTCGATTCAACACAAATAGCCATGTGAGAAATTTATGTTTCGGGATCCCTCTAGAGAACCAAACTACCTTATGCCATGAAACCGTAGGGAGGTTACATTTGAGGGCTTGACATATTTTTCCTGTTGAGTGGGCATCCTTTAATTGATCGTCAATCCACCAAGTATGTGTGTCAGGATCGTCTGAAAGATGAATAGTTGAGAGCTCTATGTGGTAGTTGACCTGCGTTTCTGACCGTGCAGGAGGCAACCTCCATGCTCCTCGATGCCATAAGTCTGCTAAAGTGGCTCCTTTCGGGATTCCTAAAATGCCTTCACGGTGGAGGTAGGTTGACATTCTTCCCAGTTTCGACCAATGGTCACTCCAAAAACTACAATTTTTTCCATTTCCCACTTTCAACTTGATCCAGGGGTAAATCTCTTCTCTCATTTTTAGGAGTTTATTCGCGAGCCAGGAATACTTGGTGTTTGGCTTCCGCGTCCAGAAGTTACTAAGATTACCCGAGAGAACAGATCCTCTAAACCAAGCTACCCAAACAGAGCCTGAACAAAAGAAAAGGAGCCAGATAAGTTTGATCATACATGCCTTGTTCCAACTTTTCAGATCCCGTATTCCTAACCCTCCTTCACTTTTTGCAGCTGTTACCGTCGCCCAAGCCACCCTTGCTGAGTGATGGCCCTCCGTAGTTCCTTTCCACAAGAACGCACCACACAAAGAGTTCAGGATATTAATGCATCTCTTTGGCAGTACAAACGCAGAGGACCAGAAGTTTGTGATCCCGTTTATGACTGTATTTAACAGTTGGAGTCTGCCTGCGAAGGAAAGGGTCTTAGTTGACCACGCATTAAATCTGCCTTTCACCTTTTGGATAAGCGGAGCACAGTCTAAAAGGGTGAGTTTCTTTGTGCAGAGGGGAACTCCTAGGTAGCGGATTGGGAGTTGACCGTGAGATAAGCCTGTTTCTGACTTGATTTGATTGATTTCAGGGTCCGAGAGGCCAGAAGTGAAGAAACTTGTCTTTGGGAGGCTAATTGCTAAGCCCGAGACTTCTTCAAACTCTTTTAAGACTTGAAGAACGCTTTGCAGTGAGTTTAGCGAGCCATCTACGAAGATAAGCAAATCATCTGCAAAGCATAAGTGAGTTAGCTTTTGATTTTGACATTTATGGTGATAGTGAAATTTGCCTCCTTGTGCAGCTTGGTCAAGCATGAACGAGAGACAGTTCATAGCAATGACGAAGAGGTAAGGAGAGAGCGGATCTCCTTGCCGCAACCCTCTGGAGCCTTTGAAATACCCGTGCACATTACCGTTGAAACCCACTGAGAAAGAAGGGGTGCAGATACAGGCTTGCAACCAACGAATGTAGAGTTCAGGGATTTCAATGCCTCGCAGACAGCTGAAGATAAACTCCCATCGTATTGTGTCGAATGCTTTTGCTATGTCGACCTTTATTGTAATGCGCTTTGGTCCTTTTTCTTTGTGGTAGCCATTAACAAGCTCTGCTGCTAGCAATGTATTTTCTACTAACAGTCTTCCTTTTATAAATGCAGACTGGTTCCTTTGGATCAGATCCGGGAGAACTGGCTTAAGTCGAGAAACTAACAGTTTGGAGATGACCTTATAGAGGGTATTGAGGCATGAAATGGGCCTGAAATCCGACACTAGAGTGGCGCCTGGAGTTTTTGGAATCAGAGCAAGAGTTGTTGCATTGATTGCCGAAGGGAGGAAAGAAGTTTGAAAGAACTTGAGGATGCTACCTTGGACTTCCTGACCCAGAATCTCCCAACTCGCTTTGTAGAAAGCAGAGGTATAGCCGTCAGGCCCTGCCGCTTTATTTGCATTTAGCTTAAACATCACTACTCGAATCTCTTCCATAGATGGTAAGGTGACCATTGATTGTTTTAGTGCAGGAGAGCAACGAAAAGTGATTCGAGACTGAATCCAGGCTGGGGAAATGGTAAGAGGAGGCAAAATCAGAGGACCAAGGATTGACTGGAAGTGACTAACTGCCATATAGCTCATCTCAATGGGATTGTCGACCAGTGTACCAGAGAGAGTTGTGAAGGATCTGATGGCGTTGAATGCATTCCGAAGCTGAGTGATCCGGTGGAAGTAAGCCGTGTTTAAGTCCCCTTCTTTGAGCCAGTTGATGCGCGACCGCTGCCTGAAGTAAGCCTCTTCGATTTGTCGCAGAAACTCCCATTTGGATTGTAGTTCTCTCTCCTGTTGGAACAAAGTGGTTGAAGGGGATGACATGGATTGTACCTGCATAGCTTGAAGCAAAAGGTTAGTTTCTCTCACTCTGATTTGAATATTAGAAAAGTTCTCTCGAGAAAGTGTTTTTAACGCTCTTTTTAGTGTTTTTTGTTTTGCACTTAGTGTCGACAAACATATTTCCCGAGAAGTGGAGTTTCCAGCAAGAATCCAAGCAGCTTCAACCGTTTGGGTAAACAGGGGATGCTTGGTGAGAAAATTGAAAAATTTGAAAGGTTTGGTCCCTGAGGTGGGGAGGTTTGCATTGAGGTTAAGGATGCAAGGAGAGTGGTCTGAGATTTCTGGGGCTAAGAAAGTAGCTACACTATCAGGGTAACACGTTAACCATGGATTGTTCACCAATAACCTGTCTAGTTTTTTTGCAATGGGGTTTGACGGGTTCTTGTTTGTCCAGGTGAAGTTTGGGCCTTGATAGCGTACATCGAGGAGCTCAAGTTGCAGGAGGCAGTCACGAAGCTCAACCATACGCGAGGTTAAGTGATTTACAAAGGGACTTGAGTGTTCGGCTGGATGAATTATTTGATTAAAGTCCCCTCCTACCAACCAAGGAGCCGTGTCCAGCTGAAATCTTTGATGGAGGCTCAACATTTCACACCAAAGGTCAGTTCGCTCTTCACCTAGGTTAGGGGCGTAGACGGCAGTAAAGTAAAACCGATGACCATTGGTTGAAATTTCCGCTGTGATCAAGTGCTTTGTTTGATGCAGGACTGAGACTGTGGTAGGCTGACGCCAGATGAGGACTATTCTACCATCTTCGTCCGAAGAGTGGTTTGAAGTGTAATGCCACCCTGGGCAAGCAAGGTTCATCACTCGGTTCAAATTTGGTTCCTTTATGTGGGTTTCTAAGATAGCTCCAAAAGTAGGCTTATGCATAGTTAGCCAGTTAACAAAAGGCCTGTGTTTATCCGGGTCATTTAGACCACGAACGTTCCAAAAAAAGGGCCGTATATACATAGGAAAATGAGAATATTATAGTTGATTTGGATCCTCTCCCTTATGTGGGAGATTCGCCAGAGTAGGACTATTAGGGTCAGAAGAGGTAGGTGGGTCAATTTGCATGGCTGAAGGCGGGAGGGGGGAAGTAGGTGGGTTAGGCGGGTTAGGCAAGACATTTGGGGATGGAGGTGTTTCTGAGGATGGGTTTGGAATTTGGGAAGGCGGTGGTTGATTAGTTAGGATGTCAAAAGGGTTAGTGGAGATTGGGATGGAGATGTTTCGCAAGGGAGTGGACTTGTTTTGTGTAGTGGGTGGTTTCCTAGCTTTTGCTTTGGATTGGGGTCGGATAGGGTGATTAGTAGTGGTTTTCTCCTGAGGTACGGAAAACTGAACAGCAGGAGGAAGGGTTTCTGAAACAAGAGAGGTGGGTGGGGAAGGAGGAAGGGGGGAGCAACCTGAAGAGAGACCAGAGGAAGCTCCAGGGTCAGGGATAGAACTACTCGTGGGAGCATGAAAAGGTGGTGTTTCCGCATTATGTCCTTTGGGAAGAGGTTTTTCATTAGTCTTTTGTTTCTGGACCCAGGACGGTGCAACTGAGGGACAATAGCGAATTACGTGACCTATATCTTTGCAGTGAGAACAAGTGGGGGGAACCCAAGGATACTCGACTGAGATTGTTATTATTTCTCCACTTTCTCGTTGAATCTCCACCGAAGAGGGGAGGGGTTCAGTTAAGTTTCTCTCGACCTTAACATGGGCTTCTGAAAGACTGACGAGGTTCCTAGTGAACTCATCCATTTCTTTAGGTTCACCCACTAGACCAGCCACAAGACTTATTCCTTTGTGGTGCATTAAGTCAAAAGGCATGCCCTTTAGGTGCGCCCAAATGGGGATGGCATCCAAATTCATGTTCTCACCTCCAGAAGCATTCCACTGAGCCACGAGAAACATGCTGTCTCCAATGTACCACAGTTTTTTCTCTAAAACTTTAGTTCGAATGAATTCATTGGGCAGCCTGACTAACATTGAGTTTTTTGAATGGTTTAGGTGAATCTCTAGCCTTTGGCCTCTTCCCCACATGTGGCTAAGCACACTATGAATTTGTTTGTAGGGTGGGAGCCTTCCTTTGAAGGTGCCGATGATGAAATCTTTGTGAAGCTCGGCTCCCTCTTGGAAGACTGCATCTGGAATGACAATGCGAGGCTTCCCTTCTGGGGAATAGTCTACAGGGGCCAAGCGGGTTAGGGTTCTATCTGCACTTTTCTTAAGTTTCTGAGCCAAAGTTTCAGGTCTTGAGCTTGAGGTTTGTTGTTGAACTGACTGATGACTCTTCTCCAACTGCTGGGTTTGAGTAACAGTTACTGGGGCAGAGGATGGTGGGGAGGGTAACAGAGGACCCTCGGGAGAGATGGCACCTGAAGGATCACCAGGACAACGAGGTAACGAGCTTGAGCTTGAGGCTATAGTTGGACGGGTTTTCTCTTGATTACAGGAAGTCAAAGGGGGAATAACAGATGGCTGAGAAGATTGTTGGGCTTGTACCTTTTGAGTCTCTTGCGCCAAAGGTTCGGGATGGGAAGGGTTCAGTTGGGCGTGTTCCTCTTGAGTCTCTTGCGACAAGGTTTTGGGGTGGAAAGGGTTTAGTAAGAGACGGGTAACCTTTGGTGGGGATTTGGTAAGGAGACCATCAGTCTGGGCTACAGTTTTTCCTTGTGACACTGTAGCAGTGTTTGCAGATCTAGGTTTTGGGGCCAAGGAGAGGTTGTATGAGTTAAGGATAGCTTGAGCCTGGGGGTTTACTACCACAGGAGTTGATTTGTGAAGAGCAGGAAGTGCTAGGATTACTCGCTCTGGGTCGACATAATCAGTTTTGGTTAGGGGCGAGAGAGAGGAGGGAGAAGTGGGGGTGAGAGGGGGGAAGTCAGAGAAGGAGATGAGTGGGGAAATGTCTGGGGGGTCGGGAGGGAAGGGAGGGGGTCGATTTGAGCCACCTTCAGCTTTCGCTGAAGCTGGATTGCTGCCGGAAACTCGAATCTCAGGGAACCAGCGGTTCGCCGACAACATGGATTTCATTTTACAATACTTGCAGTCGTTATATTCTTACCATAATTCTAAAGACTAAATATAGAAAATATAATTGTAACAAAGAAACCAAATTAATCGAATCAAAACTTGTTGCAGATTGTCAAATCTTTTTTATTGGTTTGAAAACAAAAAATTTAGTTCATCCAAAAATGTGCATTGTCGTTTTGTTCAACAGAGAACATTACAATATACCCAACAAAAACATGTCACACAGATTGATTTTGTACACAATTAAAAACAAAGAACGTAAGAAGAAACAACATGGATGTTATCTACAAAACTGACAATTCTATAAGATTCCATCTGGTTGCTAAAACTAAACAAACCTCAACTTATCCAATAACTTAGATTCTTAAAAAAAAAAAATTCTTAATAGAAAAAATCATGTACTAACTGAGAGTAGATAGGTATTTCAGATGTCAGTAAACCTTGATTCTTGCTACTGTTAGGGAGAAACAGTAGAGAAATGTGTTGAAGTCTGATCAAAGAGAAGACATTACAAAATATGAAATGTCTGGTTCTCATAAAGGATCATGTCTTCTTAGCTTGTTGTTAGCAGCTGCATGTTCACATATCAACTGAAAGGATTATGGTGATATACTGTGACGAAGAATCCATCAATGTAGTAGAACTTAGCATTCCCAACTACCAAAAAAGAAACATGTTTCACAAAATCTCAGCAGATTCCAACATATGAAAGTATCAAATCTCATAAAATAAACTCTTTAAAAAAGGGCAGTAGATGAGATATATTTTTACCTAAAGCCCAGTACTCATGCATATGCAAGTGTTCAACCTTGTAGCAGCTTGCAGTAAAAAGATTTGCAATGAGCGACCTACAAAAAAGGAGACACGCCTCAATACAACTCAACAGAAGGATATCTTATTAAGAAAATAATCAAAAGAAAATATAAAGATTGATTGTAACCCTAACCTTTCTCCACCAAGAACAGTAGGTTTTGACTCATCTCCAAAATAGTGGACCTGGATATAGAAGAATAGGTAATAAACAGTTTATAGCACCCGTTGATATGGACTTAAATCAGAACCAAACACCAATAACTAAACCTAAAGAAGACTCACATTGACACCAGGTACGGTAGCATCCTTCATTGCCTCTCCCTATTTGTTCTTTCCAATGGATCCCATGTAACTGGTTGCCTAAAGAGTTTGAAGCATCCACTGCAGTAATCAAATAAATTGTAAGGTTAAGCAACAAAGGTACTAACATTTAAAAATAGTTATGAGGATAAGGTTTAACAGTCCTTTACTTGGGCCAATTTGATTGAGTTATGGATAACACCTGAAAAAACGAAACCAAATAAAGAAGATATCACAAATTCTTCTAATAATGCACATAAACACCAAATATAGAATAATAGCGCAAGAAGATGATGAATCACCTCCAGCAATGTATTCGATTGAACTTCTGCCTCATTTCATCGTACCTAAACAATTAATACTAATTATGATGTGAATTAACAAAAGAGAATGTGAAAGGTAGCCATCTTAAAATCATGATGTTGACCATCAAACATCTGATGGTTTAATATTCTTATAGTTACTCTGATCACGAAAGTCATATAATTACCAGCTCAGATCAGGTGAAACCTTTCCTCCAATCATAAACGATTTTGCAGTATTTTGAATTTTTTTCTTCACCAAATGATCGATCATACGTATATATATAAACGTCAATCCTACAAAACCGAAAAACATGAAACTAAGAAGAAATAAAAATCTGGGAAATGAACAAAATAAGGTCTCATTAGAATACAAAAACAACTTACATCTTGTAAGCTTCCCAATTACTTTGTGCCATAGCTTCAGCCCAAGATCGAGCTATAAAAAAAAAAGAGTATATCAATTGACTGAAATCTTCATGTTTAAATAAGCAAAAATGATATATCACTTGGTTTCCATTCTACATCAAGATTCAGAAACAAAATTCCAATTACACTCGGTTTTAATCATCAAACATAGATTTAAAATCTAAACTTAATTAAAAGATAAAAGAAACAAAATACCTTAGCATATACACGATGCTTGAATAAAATTCTTTGCCTTCTTCTTTTCCTCTTATCATCTCTTCGATTTTGTCGACAAACAGGAAAAAAAAATTCTTTAACTCTCCATTTGGGAGAGACGGCGAGAGAGAGAGCATAGGCGAAAGAAAAATAAAATTTAGGTTTAGTACACTCAGTCAATTGAACGGTTCAGATTTATTCTCAAAAATAAAATAAACGGTTGAGATTAAAAGTTAAAACCGGGTCAGACTAATGGGTAAAAAGAATCCGCGTGTTTATCCGATTACAGAATCAATATAATTACGCTTTTGTCCTTATCGCAAATAAATTATTTTGTCTTATTTTCAATGACATTGTATTGTAAATTTTTACAAAACTAAAGTTTATTTCAGACAATATTTTTCTTTTAATAGTAGGGATAAAAGCACGGATCAAACTCTAGTACAACTTTATTCTAACAAACAAACACATAAAGAACAACATCTGAGATAATAAGAACAACATAATAGAAACTCTTGAAGAGTATCAAAACAGCGACAACGGTCTCCAGTCTCACATCTTAGTGTTTCGTACGTATTCATGGAATGCTGCAAATGAAGAGATATTAACAACGAGAAAGATAAGCTTCAATGAAACTAATACAATTGACTATGGCCACATATATAAATTTCTACCTATAAAAAGAATTGCAAGCTGCAAGTGCCTCACGTACTCGATAGTACAATCAAGCATGGCGTTGACATCCGTCTACAAATTTATAAGAAAATAGAATTAAAAGAAAACTATCATCTCCGAATCGAAAAACAAAATCAAATATGAAATAAGGAGGCAGAGGTTGTGAACCTGTGGGCAATTGGGTGTTACTGCCTTAAGTTCTTCAAGTTTGGTTCTTATAAGTTCTCGCTTCATCTCCTAATTCAAAGAAGAAAATAAAATAATGAGGAAATCAAGAGTTTCTTGGGGAAGAAGCATCAATACCAAAACTATTATTATTCGTTACTTTCGCCAACAATTCATCAGGAGATTTAGTCGCGCACTGTCTCTTAACTCGACTCTTCTTTCCGTCACTCTTTGACTCAGCTGGCCTCTTTTGCCTTGCATTTTCTTCACCTCCTTCGTTGTTGATCCTACGCACGTTACTATGGGCCTCGGGATCAGCCAGCGAGTTCACTCTCTCCAACCATAGCCGAAGAAACTCTTCATCGTTGTTCATTTCTTTTGATAGGTTTAAGTGATTATGTATTTGTAAGTTGGGTTAAGATCTTGAGTTTAACGCAGACACTTACTTATAGATAGAAGAGGATAGATATGTAAAGTACTCATGACGAGAAACAACAACGTTTGCCGCAGAAAAGATACTCTTCGTCACTAAGTTACCAATTTTATTTAAATAAAATCATAAATTTTATAAGGTGGACATCTAAGGTACATAGATAAATAACCAAGAAATGCAATGTGTCCATTTCTTGACCTTTTGTCATAAATTTAAGAATAGAGATTTTCGATGCGTGCTATATACAGACATGATACGACACTGAGACCTTACGACATCACGTGGCTTTGTTACTCGTTTAGTCTGAACACCACACGCATGACGCATCAGGAGTTCTCTACGTTCAATACAAATATTAAAAAATTGTCATAGTAAGATATATAATCTAGTGTTGTCGATTTTAATATATATATATATATATATATATATATATATATATATATATATATCTGAATGATTCAGAGAGAACCTTTCGAGTTGCTAGGAGAGGTTGAATACTCTTTGCTCATGAGAGTGTCCGGATTTAGGAATCTTTCTAGAAATTAACTTTCTCGAATAAAAAACAAATACTAAAGGATGTAAAGAATTAACAGATAATAACGATGCTCCTACACGTACCCCGGTTAGTTAATTTGTTCCCAAATCCTTTTTTTCATAACAAAATTTTCCAAATAAGCCTAATACAAAACCTCAACATATATTTTACCTAAAACTAACCTTCAAGTAAACTATATATGTATGGATTGTATGTTTAATGAAAAAGACTTTGTCGACTCCATCTAACAACGTTAATGACAATGATGCATACAGTGATACAGATTTAAGTTTTGAATCTTTGCTCCGTAATTTTTTTCGCTATCCGAGGTGAACCGTTGATAAATACCATGTTTGAAGCGTAAATTTCTTCTTTCAAATGAAGTCGAACTTGTGATTTTGAGTTTTCACTTTTCAATCCCCACTAGACCACCATCCATTTAGTTTTTTTTCTTTTTCTTTTGCTTATCTTTTAATTTTTTCTTTTGTTAAAAGGTTTCATCAACTTAGTTGATATGACATTGTTATTACTTGTGTAATAAACTAATAATTATAATCGGCTCTAGTGAGACCCTTCCCAGTAATTTTTGGTTCAAAACTATAGATCAAAATATGTATCAATAATGTAAGTTCGTTTAGTAAAACATCTGTTAGTTGTTTTCGTAAGTATATTTAAAGACAGCTGTAAAGAAGAAAAAACAATTCAGAAAAAGACCACGTTATTGCGTAACATATATGGAATGCGTAGTTTTGAAAATGATACTCATTAGATGTTCTAAAGGGGTGCTCCACGGCAACGGCTAACTTCCCGACACAGTCGCTCCTATTTTTCGCACGTGCAAAAGTCGTAGCCTACCATTGTCTTTCTCATATTTTGCTGCTCCATGCATGCATTCATCGATCTCTTTACTAGGATGATACTCTAAAGTCTAAAGTGTTTTTACTGAAAAATAAATAGTAATCAGATGATACTTTAAACGTTTTTACATTCTCTCGTAGTATTCTTTTGTGAAATCTATTTATTTTTTCTTTAAAAACAGAACAATTTTCACTTATTTATATATGTATCGTGTTGGTGGTATGGATGAATGGTATGCTAAGAAAGCAAAAGCATGTAACTCAGGTCCAGGCATGTCTGTTCAATGTATGATATCTCTTTTAGCAACACTTTTCTTCAATCCTATCGGAATTTCTATTACTTTTTTGGTGTCATTCATTTTCTTAAATTGTTTAGGAAATTATTTAATTGGTTTTTCTTTTCTTTTTTGAAGTATATAGTTTTCAATGTCTTCTAAAATGTAGGTTGGATATTTTTAATCTTTTTTGGATATTTGAAGTATATAGTTGATACCGTCGCCATGATCATCATCATCAGTCATAATTAAAGATTGTCTTAAAGCAGCTTATTTAAAACAATCTCGTACCTACAAAAACGCATTAAGCTATTATTACCGAGATTTATGAAATATAGCATTAAGTCATTCTTTCATCAACCGCTTATTCACCTTCGAAGAAAATTTATATTTTAGTTGAGAAAAATATCATTTAAATCATGAATTTTTGTTGAGTAGATTTTTTAAACATGAAGTTTCGTTGACCAAGCTAAAAAAGATATGACGTTAAATCCGATAATTGACTTTCTAACAGACGTTACTATGCTGTTAATCACTCAGCTACTGACAAAACAACGTTGTTTTCATGGAAATTTTAATTCAAAAAGATATCATTTAAACTATGAACTTTTAAATATAAACCATTTAAACTATGAATTTGTAAATGTATGTCATTTAAACAATAAATTTTCAAATTTATGTCATTTAAACCATGAATAATAAAAAATATAAGATTAACTGATTTTGTATCATATACTATTTTCCTTTGGTGGATATCTCTAATGTAGATCCAGTATTAACAAATCTGAAGTTACTCATTTACATTACCCTCCTCCAGCTTGGTTGAGCAAACTCAAGAACTTCTGATTAATTTGTAACAAGAAACATTTAAATAGATTAACACTTGGGAAAAATTGATGTATTAATATTGGATTTTGGGTTAATAGGAAAAATGGTTTCAAAAGTTCAGTTGATTTGATTTTGCGGAAAACAGTCAGGACTGCAACTGTGGAACATCATCTGTAAGCCATGCACTTCGTACCACCATAATGGTCACAACCAGGGGTGGAGGCACGTTGAGTGTTGTTGGTGCAATTGACACCAATAAAATTTTAAAATTATTTTAATTTATATCAAAATTTTAGATATATATCCGTTTGAACCCAATCAATTGTGTTTGAATCCATTTTAAACCCATCAAACAATTAAATTAAATGGATGTTCAGATGGGTTAAATTAAAAATAGTTTAATTAAATAGATGATGGGTTAACAGATGAAATTGTTTTTTACTTAAATGGATGTTCCAAAAAGAGTATACTCATAAAATGTACTTCATAAAATTTGAAAATGCTGTTTTAGACTCCGATAAGGTCAAATCTGAAAAATTGTGTCCATACGAGTTTGAGTTCATCTCAAAAGATTCGTTTCAATGATTTATTTTTCTACTCACAAATGCAACAAAATTGCGAAGATTAAAATACGTAGATTCTTCAATGTAATTAATATCATCATCATCATCACCGCACCTATTATACAATTTGGGTGCTCTTTGAAATACTTAGAAAAAGCACCTATTATACAATCTGAGTGCTCTCTAAAATACTTAGAAAATGGTAGCACCTATAATACAAATTGGGTGCTCCTTAAAATACTTAGAAAACAGTACAACAAGATAAGTCAGGGTAATAGCAAGTGTCAGCGGTATAGGCGACATATTCCAGTCTGACAGCTCGGATGAAGGGGATGAAAGTTGAAAACAACTCTGGACGGAGGCACCATATAGCCTGAATCCATAAGCGAAGCACAATAACCTTATGCATAAAAAATAACCAAAATAAAAAACTAATATCATTATCAACACATGCACATATATACATTACAAATTGCACTCAAGTATGTAAAACACTTACATCCTTGTATACACTAGAGAGAGTAGGATGAGAGTTAAATAAATCAAGGCTCCCACTTCGAACAAAATTAGCTTTATATCCAGATGTTATAGTCTAGTATACTTTAAAACAAGACAGACGAAGTAATAACGGCGACATTGTGAACATGCCAACTCAAATACTTCAAGAATATGAAGAGGCTAATATTCAAATTTCTTAACAGATGAGAACAAAAAAATGAAATCAAATAAACCAATGAGTGTAATAACATATGGGAAAACTGTAAAAAAAAACATCAACTTACAAATTTGGAACAAAAAAATTATTAACTTTCAAAATGTCATTTAAATTCTAAAGCTTTGTTTGACTTTCGAATATAATAGCAAAATTTCGTTGACTTGGACATTTTACACATGCTTCGTTGAAAAAAAAAGACCATTGCGCCACAATGACTTTTCAATATTATGGCAAACAAAACGTATATACACATATATACGTAATTAATTAAAAAAAATATTAAAGGTTTAAATACAATAATTACGATAAACTACAAAAATTAGAATTAAATATAAAATTAAAATAAATAAAAAATACAAAAATTATTATTTTAAAAATTAAGTGATATTATACTACCAATAAACAAAATACTAAGTCAAATTGCATTCGGTAAATGGCAAAATATATATGTTATTGTTTCGAGTGATTAATTTTTTATATCTAATAATAATTTTGTATTCAATAGTAATTTTTGTTTATAATTATTATTATATTTAATTATAGTTTTTATATTTCATATTTATTTTAGTTTAGTATTTAATCATAATTTTGTATTTAAAATATTTGTTTTAGTTGTATATTTAATAATATTTTTTTGTTTGTTTTAGCTCATAGTTTTGTTCTTAATAGTATTTGTTTTAGTTGTTTATATAATAACTATTTAGTATTTAAAGAATCAAATCAACTGTTAAGATTTTCTAATAGTTTTTAATTTTTAAACAATTGTGTATATATTTATAGGTTTTGTTTGCTACAGTATTGAGATGTTACCTTGCGCAACGGTCCAATACATCTCTCTAATCAATCTCTATATGATAGAATACATCTTTCAGCAATACAAATCTTTGTGTATATATGATAGGGTACCTTCCTTGTGAAATGCATGCGCAATGTCACACAGCTCTCACTAGGCTTCAGATCGGTACATAAGAGTATCACAGACTAAAGAGGTGTTACATACACAAGCAGCTGCCACTCCATAAACAAAGCTTAAGAAGGGGTTTAAAGAGAGTGAAAAACAACTTCACTGCTGCATATCTCACTAATAAGATGTCTGGTATAGTGTCAAGATGTCGTCTGGCCCCACATTGTAATGTGCAAGTGACCTGTTGTCCTTTAACAACCCAACTTTTCCACTTAACTTCTGTTTGCTTGGTGGAATTCGGGTCTCCCCAGCTATTTTCTTCTTCAAAGTTGCCACGGTTTGCGATAGCGACTCCACTACGATGTCTTTGACATGTAAGTTTTCAACAAAAACCGTAACTGTAGAAAAACCCTGCAAACGTACGTATATGTTACTGCTACTCAGATACAAGTCAATTAAGTCGATCGGAAGGGCAAAAAAAAAAAAAAGGAAATGCAAGAGTCGGAAGAAAACAATCACCGGATGTCGTGCAAGAAATTGGTCTTCTGGAACAAGGACTGACTCTGGTAGAGGCAATGGTGGAAGAGGAGTCATTCCGGCTATACGTGAGGCATGTTGCGCCAACTCTATTAAAGTGGGCGGATTCACAATGTAAGGCTCCTCCATTGAAGGGGGTGGAAGCTGAACGTAAGGCTGAAGAAGAGCAAGCTGAGATCGCAGTGACGGCATACGTGGCGGCAGTTTTTTTAGATGAAAATTATTACATTCTTCGTCAGCCAGGGGAGAAAAACCACCCAGATAAGTATGCATACCCAATTCCTCGAGACGAGGAAGAAGACGGAAAAAACCCTCAATAACAACGGGCATAGCAGGCAGGTCGTCGTCGTCTACGGATGGCTTTACTATACACGCATGCCAAACAACCTGCCGATCGAAATAATTAAACAAGCGATGACTTGGCTTCAAAAAGTCCAACAAAGGGTTNAAAAAAAAAAAAAAAAAGGAAATGCAAGAGTCGGAAGAAAACAATCACCGGATGTCGTGCAAGAAATTGGTCTTCTGGAACAAGGACTGACTCTGGTAGAGGCAATGGTGGAAGAGGAGTCATTCCGGCTATACGTGAGGCATGTTGCGCCAACTCTATTAAAGTGGGCGGATTCACAATGTAAGGCTCCTCCATTGAAGGGGGTGGAAGCTGAACGTAAGGCTGAAGAAGAGCAAGCTGAGATCGCAGTGACGGCATACGTGGCGGCAGTTTTTTTAGATGAAAATTATTACATTCTTCGTCAGCCAGGGGAGAAAAACCACCCAGATAAGTATGCATACCCAATTCCTCGAGACGAGGAAGAAGACGGAAAAAACCCTCAATAACAACGGGCATAGCAGGCAGGTCGTCGTCGTCTACGGATGGCTTTACTATACACGCATGCCAAACAACCTGCCGATCGAAATAATTAAACAAGCGATGACTTGGCTTCAAAAAGTCCAACAAAGGGTTCTTCGTCGTCGTATCCTCCTCCATTCTCTTGTTCAACCCCAAGTAAAAACCGATACCATACCGAATTACAAACTGCGCAGTGAGGTGAATAATATCAATCTCCTTCTGAGTGACCCCTTCAGGGAGTCTATACTCAGGGAGTGGAAACGTGACCACAGGGAGTCTATACTTGGGAGGTGCGCCTGGAGGGGGACCCCTGACTAGAGTAGGAGGAGTAGGAGGACCCTTAGGAAGATCGGGTGGTCCTGCATCCTCAGTCTCAGACTCAGGTTGAGTATCCTGAGCACGGTATTCTCCATCCTCCATGATTGAGCCATCTGCCGCCGGATCTTGTTTTGAATCATTCTGCGACATTTTTTTTTTCTCTACAATTCAAAACCAAAAACACACTAAAATCAGATTCTAAGAAAAACATGAATTATCAAATCTTAAGAACAAAAAACAAACCCCAACAAAGGCGCAAGTACGTACTGAGAGATAAGAAAAAAGAAAAGAAAAATATTTTCAAGGAACAGCCCTTACCTCAGCAACTCGACAAGGAACAGCCCCGCCGCGAGAAAACAGCCTTAACTTGACGCACACGATTTCAAAACCTAAAGCTTAGAGCACAAGATTCCAAAACCTAAATCTTAAAGAAACCTTCCTTTTATATTTTACGAACGAAACTCGTGTTCTTCTTCCGGTTTCCAGTGGGCCATTTACTAATTGGGCTTATATTTTCGATCCATAAAAATGTGACACCGACTGAACTTTATAGAAAAAATAAAGCAAACTTTTTTTTGTTGACATCCTCTAGAATACATGCAACTCCGCAAAGGAGATATATGATTCAAATAATGGCCACTTCTAATTAATCTTGGACACCATTAAAAGCTGGCTGCTGGTACTAGTGATCATCAGTCTCTTTAATGAAACTTCACGCATGCATGGGTCTACTCTACTTTTGGAAACGCTTCTCTCGCCATAATATTTGCCCACATACAACAAGTCAACAACCCTCACCTATCAACGCATTTGCTAATAAACCATCGCCAATCTGAAAGCCTTGTGTGATTCGAAATGATTTGAAACTATTTCTAATACAATTTTTCATAGCCGTCTAACAACAACAACAACAAATTAGATTTTCCATGCCATTAATAAGGGACTTTTCATGTTTAGACACGAAAGTTCTAACATACATTCACTGCCAACTGAGAAATTTCACCTTTTTCATTTAGGGTGTATTTGGATTCAAGATTTTGGAAGACTTTGTGAAATTTAGTAAATTTTTTATTTTAAAAGATTTGAGTGAGATTTTAAAGATATTTGGTGGAATTCTTAGATTTTTTTATATTTTAAATATATGCATATATATATATATATATTGTGATTTACTATTAAAAAAAAATATACCTTGGGTAGATACTATAAATCTGACTACAACTATTTAAATCCGATCTTACGTCAACTACACTCACTTTGACTTTCAGCGTTATAGACACAATGGAGCTTATCTACAGAGTGATAACTACAGAGTGATAACTACAGAGTTTATCCAGCGTTATATAAATTATAACATAGTCTCTAAACATAAGTGTTAATTAGATCATAGAAACAGCGTCACACTTTAGTGTGGTTAAAATTTCCATTAATTCATGATTAACTGTTTTGAACATATTAGAGAAAACTGTAAAGAAAAAAAAGTCATAAACACGAGTAATATATTTTTGGGGTCCAACAAAAAAAAAAGAAAATCATAACAAGAGCAAAGTGAGACCATGTAACGTAATATATGTGGAACGCCAAACGCGTAGTTTGGTAATGATGTTCTATGCGCTCCATGGCAACGGCTAAGTAACTTAACTTCCCCCCGACATACACCTACACGCTACTATTTTTCGCACGTGCCAAAGTCGGAGCCTACCATTGTCTTTCTCTAGTCTAGCTACTTATATTTTGCTGCTCCATACATCCATCTCTTTTACTAGGACACACTTCTATAAAGTATTAAAAAATAGTAATCAAATGATATTTTAGACATTCGACTACGTTCTTGTAGTATTCTTTTGTGTGCAAACTAATTTACAAAAGATTGAGAACATTCATTTTCACTTTTTATGTATGTATTGTACATGTTTTGTGGTATGGATGATTGATATATGAAAAAGCAAAACATAGGCATACAATACAGGTCCATGGATGTCTGTTCATCGTATATGATGTCTCCTTTAGCAACACTTTTCTTCACTCCTATCGGCTATCGGATTTGCTATTACTTTTTTGTTGGCATTCATGTTCTTGATTGTTAGGAAATTTTAATTAATTTTTTGAAATAAGTTTCCAATTTCTGCTAGTACAAGCTAAGAAAAAATAAAACTTACTATTAAGAATCAGCTTTATCGTTCATCACCATATATACACTTCCATCTACACATTCACACATAAATAATACATTATTATTACATATATACACACATATGAAATATCTACTAATTTTAAAGTTTATTATTAGTAGTGATATACGTTCGGAGTAGCTAGACAACTAAAGACATAATGATCACATTTTTTTTTTTAATGAATACTTGATGATACAAATGTGTGTGTTAACGGCTGAAAAAAAGTATATACAAAGAGAGGGGGACATAATAGTTCATAAAGGTATTTCCTTTATAGTTTATACAGAGAATGTGGGATAATCATGGAGCCGCGCGTACTAATCAGTCACTCTACTATTCTTCTCAATACCAAAATAAAATTAAAGTAGAAGTAAGGCTTTTAACTTTTACTAAATTAGATGCTTTTCTCTACTCCAGCTCACTCCTGTCTAGTGTCTACTGCTCTACTGCAACTATTATTATTTCGAGTGAAGCATTTAGTTCATTTATTTATCTTTTACAATGTAATTTACTTAAAATTTGGTATAAAATTTTATTTTGTTCCTTACGGGAAAACGAAAAAGAAAACAACAAATAGAAGTATAATGCAATTGTTTGAGATAAAAAATTGGCATAAGTAAGGTTCACTTTCGTTATAAAGAAAGTGCATGAATGTGTGTCTGCAAGAGCTTCTGTTTTGTACATTTGTCATCATTATTCTCAAGTTCTGTATATTTCGAAACATTTTTATTTCATTTAATTCAACATTGATTATAATTAACGTTACCAATTAATGAAAACAGATTCTTAATAATCAATTGAAAACAAAATAAATTGTTTGATAACCAAACAAATAAAATGGGGATATTAACGATGATAGAGAATAGTCCAAAGGTCCAACTTAGGAAGCCGAATCTTCTATCAACGTCTCTCACTCTCCTTTTCTTGCTTTCACACTCTCACTTCTCTCTCTCTTTTTCTCTCCATCAATCTCCGCAAAAACTATTCTTGATTTCTCCCTTACCAAAAAAAGTTAATTCTTGTCCAACTTCTTTCATTGATTCCTCGGAAATGTCGGTGGGATCACTTTTGTTCTTGGTTCTTCTTATCTGGAACTTCAATGTCGAATTGAATGCTCTGAACGACGAAGGGTTTGCTCTTTTAACTCTCAAGCGTTCTATCTCAAGAGATCCAGATGGTTCTCTGAGTAACTGGAACTCAGAGGATCAAGACCCTTGTTCTTGGAATGGAGTCACTTGTGATGACCACAAGGTTGTCGTCTCTCTTAGCATCCCAAGGAAGAAACTTGTAGGTTTCCTTCCTTCATCTCTAGGTGTACTCACTAATCTCCGCCATTTGAATTTGAGAAGCAATGAGCTTAGTGGGAGCTTGCCTGCTGAGCTTTTCAAGGCTCAAGGGCTTCAAAGTTTGGTTCTTTATGGTAATCTCTTATCTGGGTCTATCCCAAATGAGATTGGTGACCTAAAGTTCCTGCAAAGTTTGGATTTTTCTCGTAATTCTCTTAACGGGTCGATCCCAGAATCGGTTTTGAGGTGTAAGAGGCTTAGGAGCTTTGATTTGAATCAGAACAATCTCACTGGTTCTGTTCCTAGTGGATTTGGTCATGCTTTGGCTTCTTTGCAGAAGCTTGACCTTTCTTCTAACAATCTCAGTGGTCTTGTTCCTGATGATTTAGGGGATTTGACTAGATTGCAAGGTACTCTTGATTTGTCTCATAACTCGTTTAGTGGCTCTATACCAGCTAGCTTAGGGGATTTGCCTGAGAAAGTTTATGTCAATCTAGCTTACAACAATCTGAGTGGACCTATCCCACAAACTGGTGCTTTAGTTAACAGAGGTCCAACTGCATTCTTGGGGAATCCGAGGCTCTGTGGCCCTCCTTTGAAAGATCCTTGTTTGTCAGATAAAGACACTTCTCCAGCTTCTCACCCTTTTGTACCTGATAACAACGACCAAAGTGGAGGTGAGTCAAAGAAAGGAGAAGGTTTGAGTATAACTGCTATTGTTGCAATTGTGGTTTGTGATTTCATTGGAATCTGCATTGTGGGATTTCTCTTCTCTTGTTGCTACTTGAAGATTTGCGCGCGACGTAACAGCGTGGATGAGGAAGGTTATGTGTTGGAGAAAGAAGGGAAAGAAAAGAAAAGTTCTTTATGTTTTGGAAAAGAAGGATCAGAGTCACCTTCTTCGGAAACACTTGAGCCACAACGACAGGATCTTGTTCTGTTGGATAAACATATGGCTTTGGATTTAGATGAGCTTCTCAAGGCTTCAGCTTTCGTTCTTGGAAAAGGCGGGAACGGGATTGTGTATAAAGTTGTTCTTGAAGATGGCTTAACTGTAGCTGTTAGGAGGTTGGGAGAAGGAGGATCTCAAAGATGCAAGGAGTTTCAGACAGAGGTTGAAGCGATTGGGAAGCTAAGGCATCCGAATATCGTTAGTCTTAAAGCTTATTATTGGTCAGTCGAGGAGAAGCTTCTCATCTATGACTATATTTCAAACGGAAGTCTTGCCAATGCACTCCATGGTACATACTTAAATAAACCTTTATCATATTGTTGTTTGTCTGTGTTGAATGAAACTCAGTTTTGTCTTGTGTCTAATTGTTAGGGAATCCTGGAATGGTGTCATTCAAGCCGCTGTCTTGGGGAGTTCGGTTAAAGATAATGAGGGGAATCTCAAGAGGGTTGGTGTATCTTCATGAGTTTAGCCCCAAAAAGTATGTTCATGGATCTCTGAAGCTCAGCAATATACTCTTGGGACAGGATATGGAGCCTCATATCTCGGATTTTGGACTCATGCACCTCACTAGCATTGCTGGAACATTGGAATCAACCACAGTTGACCGACCATCCAACAAGAGCGCCTCATCGATTGGACCATCTGCAAACTTGAGCTCATTTTACCAGGCTCCTGAAGCGGCGAAAGCAACAGTGAAGCCATCACAGAAATGGGATGTATACTCGTTTGGGGTGATCTTGCTAGAGATGATAACGGGAAGGTTACCTATAGTTTTTGTTGGTAAATCGGAAATGGAAATAGTGAAGTGGATTCAGATGTGTATTGATGAGAAGAAAGAGATGTCAGACATTTTGGATCCTTATTTGGTGCCTGATGACACAGAGATTGAAGAAGAGGTCATCGCTGTACTGAAGATTGCAATGGCTTGCGTTAGTACTAGCCCCGAGAAACGACCACCGATGAAGCACATCGCTGATGCTTTGACCCAAATTTGCCTTTAGTGACTCTCATAACAAAATTGTTGCAAGTCAAAAGTGTGAGTATGTCTAATTGTTGTGTCTCTCGTTTCCTTGTAATATCAAAATGTTATATGTTACTTCAAAATATAGCATCTTTGTAACATATCTTTACTCTTATAATTAGCAAGGTACAACAGTTCATACTATATATGGATAAGCTTGATAAGGTTAACACAACTTATGATAAATGGTATACTGATATGGTAATTAAGTCCTTATTTATAGAGTTCAGTTCAGTCTTAGAGAAGGAGAATAATTTCTCTGATACTTCTATGATTAAAAGGGCAATGTTGAACTGAAATTAGGAGGCTGAGTCCCAATGAGAATCCTTTCCATCTCTTCAGCACTAGACATGTTCCCTCCCTGTTTTCACAATAACTTAATAATATTAACACAATTCTATTAATAATATTTGTATAGCTTAATCATGTGTTCATGTCATATGTGAGTGATAATTACCTGAAATATATCCGTTGGCTCAATGTCGAAAGAATTAAGGTCGTAGTAAGCACTTGCCGCAGAGAGTTTCGTCGACAAAAACTGAAGACAGGCACGAGGCCAGAGCATAAAGACATTTAATTATTATTGGGTTATATAAAAAAAAAGTTTCAAAACCAAAAAATAAATGGTTAATGAAGAGTGAAATGGCCTAATTAACCTCGATTTGATTCTGGAGTGATCGAACATAATCTATGATGACATCAAGCATCACTGCCATTCCCATTGTCTGCATCATCATCACGTTTGAGTGTCATTAAAAAGAATAAACCCATTTTTTATGAAGACAAAGAAAAACTTTGTTATACATTAGATTATTTAAAGGGTCCCTTATTTAATTAAAACTATCTGTTCATTTACGTAAGTAACGCTGCCATAACCTCTATGATTAAGATTTTGGCGTCCCGTATAGAAGAAAAATAATTATTTCCATGTATTTCAGTCATATGATTCATCGAGATATTTTTTAATAGTTAGACATATTCTGAGCTTTACAGATTAGTATTAAATAATAAGTTTATATTTATAATGAGTTTTAAACTATTAAAAAAAGATAGCATCAGAAAACTTGGCATTCTGTCGAATTTTTGTAGAACTACTTGGCTAAGGAGATTTTTTGTTTTAATTTGAATTATTAAACCAAAAATTAGGGAGTTGTAGACGCAAAATGTTTAATCACCTTGTAGCAGCCTGGAACAAGGTCTTGTAAGCATTTCAGCCTTTCATTAATCCTCTCTCTTCGTACCTTTATGCATTCCACAACACAAGCCATTTTTTCAGTTTTGATATATATGAATCTAAAGAAAATTTAGGTTTGTTGTACGTTTGAGTATGTATTTTGTAGAATTACCCTTTCAGCCAAGCTGTGGCTATCAGTAGCTTGACCTCTCTTAGCTCGGACATGGACAACATCTTTTGGCTTCTGATGAGTCTCATCTTCTTTCATGGTTTTTTCCTCCTCCAACCTCTTTCTTCTTCTCTTCGACCCACTCACTCCTTTATTGCCTTTTCTTCCCGAATCACCTGTAAGTTCTAGCATTATCAACTTTGGGAACAATTATCTATATGCTTAAAAGATGGATATGAAAAGATGTTGTAACACCAAAAAAAAAAAAAAAAATTAAAGTCGTCACCGTGCAATAATTTTTGTGAGAAGTGAGAATTATTGTGATGGGCATCAACTAAAGCTCCATCGGAGAAAAGCATGAATCTGGAAGGAGTAGAAGCTGGTGAGTCCAAATTTATTAGCTCTGGATTTTGGTTATAATGATATGGCTCAAACCGTGCCATTAGAGTTGCCCTACTACAAATCAAAATATTAATATTTTTCTCTTGAGCTTTGTTTTCTTACTCTAAGACATAAAACTTGCATTGAGTTGTGATTGTTATATAGATAGAGACGGGATCAATAATTTATATTATTAGTTTTTAGTTTTTTAAATGGTATGGTTATTTGCGCCTGTATTGTGTGACTTTGTGAGAATGAGAAAGAAACGTGTGAGACCAAAGAGACACTTCGTTGCTAGGTTTCCATTTACCACTGTGCAGTAGATTTTGTGGGACCAATGTTCAATGTTAGATATATCTAACTTGCCGGGATCTTTTGAGTATCCCTTTTAATGTAACAAGTATGGTGCCAAATTGAAGCAGAAGAAATTGCATTAATGATCGACGAGTGATCATCACAAGTTTGCATTATTAGGCTATCAAACAAAAACTTAAGTACGACGACTTAAACATTATACTTAGCGGCTCGATCGGCAAGTTACCGAAAATATATACTTGAAAATGTTTTGGTAAGACTTAAAACTATATATATTGTAAAAAGAGATAAGAATGGTAAACAAAATATTTCATGTTATAACTAACAGAAGGAATCAGTTTTCAAAGTCCTCTCCTCAAAATAGGTTTGGGTGGTTGGAAGGATCTTAAGAACATAGTGTGGATCACTGATCCAATGTGCAATTACTTCTCTCCGAGACTAATGTTTAAGATTAACGTTAACCTCACAATATGTGGTTAAAATTTTCAATCAAATGTTTTAAGTATAGAGATTAAGAAATCTGACTTTGATGACATGGATATGATTGTGAGGAGGCAGAAAAATCCAAGCCCATCTTTATCAATAAAGATTAGCTTCACTACTACTTTTACCATTTTCTTACATCAATAATGAGGCAACTATCCAATTTACTAATAGTTCTATGTTGGGAATATCTCGCTTTCACATTAATTTTATTTTGTTTTCCTGTTTGGCTTCTTACCTTACCGTAATATGTATCCACTTAAATGCAACATCAATTTAAGTGTTTTGTGTTGTCAAAAGCAAAAGAAGTAAATGTTTGAGGGCCATTCTCATAATATATAGATACTATTGAAATGATTTTCTTTTTAAAAAAATACCATTATAAGTTATACTTTTCAAAATTACCGTTAAAATATATTTTTTTCAAAAATTACCACAAACTAATACTACTTTCAACGTTCAAAACTATATCCGAAATCTAACATAGTTAACAAAAATCTAAAATTTTAAATTTTACATTTTTGAATATAATTTTTTGTGTTTATGATATTTTTGAAAAACAAAATTTTTAGAGAATATATAAATTTAAGTTATATATAAATTCAATTGGGCGGCGGTAGAGAGATGGAAGCGGGCCCACGGGAGGACGCCTAAGATCCACAGGACCTTGGTCAGAATTGTGTTGTAACTTCTTGGGTTGTGGAATGGGCGGTAGATGCTCGCAAAATGCATGATCCTGACTCATGTTCTGCATTTGCTGGTAACATGCATGATAAGAAACAATGCTCCTCCAAGAGCGACGGTTTGAAATATCATTCATTTCAGTTTCCAAGACTCCCATCTTGTCATGTAAATCGTCTGGCCTATCATGAACTGGTGTCATAAGAATTTCAATCATTTGAGACCTCCATGGTTTTCAAGCACATATTTAAGGTGTTCAGGTTGGAATGACATCATTTGACCCAATATTTTAGCAAGATAAACTAAAACATGCAACTCAACCATACCAATCTTCTCCACTCCTCCCTCATCTTCCTGCTTTTCCAATTGAGCAAGAAGATCAAAACCTCCTCGAGAACAGTCTCAGAAGTCAGAACTAGCATTAGCATTTTTAGCCAGCTCTTGGTAAGGCTTTGATACTGCTATATAACTATTAAAAAGTCGACAGTAAAAAGAGAACTTGTATAGTTAGAAAACTAAAATTTATAATGGTATATTTGGAAAGAAAATCTCATAATTACCATTAAACTTTTTTTTTACAGAAAAGTATTATTATAAATTGTATTTTTCAAAAATACCATGAAAATGTTTTTTCTTTCATAATTACCATAAAACTAAAACTACTTTCAACTTTTAAAACTATACCCTAAATCTAAAATAGTTAACCCAAAACCAAAAAAATTAAATTTTACACTCTTGAAAATCAATTTTAATGTTCCTACTTTTTTTAAAAATAAATCTTCTTGAGATGCTTTTAGAAAATTAAATTAGTGATGATATTTTTGGAAAAAAAAAAAAATTAAAATATGGTTTTTTGAATAATTTTTGGTGTAAACGTTTTAGGGATCGATAAAATATTGTTGTTAACTTTTAATTCATCTAATTTCATATAAAATTCATCAACTTGCAATAATCATCACAAAAATACATATGTTTGGATGATGAAATAAATTAATTGATAAATTATTGCAATTAAATGGGCCTAGTTTACTAATACAAATGCATAAGAAATTACAAAATGTTTACATGCCTTTTTTGGCCCACGTTGTTTTCAGCCAATGTAAAAAAAAAACGGAGAATAACAGAAGGACAACTGAAACATTAATAATTACAAAACAAAAAGAAAATGGTGAATGGAAATATCAACTTGGAGCAAAATCCTCAGTCCCTCACTGAGCCAAGTATTCCTAGTCCTAGATATGATTCTCTGTTAACCAGTTCATGATCCGATTAGAAAATTTTCATTATTGGTGGACAATATGGTCTTTAAAGCTTTAGTTGTCTGCAAGAAAATTTTAATCAACGTGTCGTCATCGGCTCTAATGAGTCGGTGTAACAACACCATCGTAATTCTAACTTTAGATCATATCATTCAATCAACCACCTACGGGTTTCCGGAAAAAGAAACTGATGGGCACGATTTACCACTAATAACTTTCTATATCAAGAAATCTTAATTTAGTAATGCTGTCTCCACCCATGTTGTTCCTTTCTTCTTTCCATGTGTTTCTTTCTATCTTTTCACTTTTGTTTTGCCCCACTAAACTTATCTTGAAATAGAGATTGTGCTATTAATATGTTTATTTTTTTTTAAAAACGAATTGATTTATATATGAACGAGTTGATTTATATGTTTCTCACATTATCAAGAATTTGAGAAGGAACATATAGTTCCAAAGAATGACACGTGTTGTTTCAGAGTATCTTAATCCGAGATGGTGACTTCGCATATGAAGCTATTAGCTAAGAGTTCCACCGGTGCCTAAGATTTGATTGATTTTTCCATACGTCGAACTTAAATGCTTGTGTACTTTTTATTTATCTAGTTTCATAGTCGTAGATTAGTAGATTACGACTGGTATATTTTTACTTCACCACCATTGTTATATTTTACCATGGACATTTTTATAACAATATATATATATATTTTTTTTTTGACAGACGATTTAACAAGAATATATATTTGACATGGTGTATTGTAAGGCTGAGAACACAAACGTAAACCCATAAAATTCAAGGGTAGATTTACTGACTAGTCTTTACAACACGTCCTCCCTGTCTCATTGACAAACACAAACAGTATATTTATTTTAAATCGTTAAAAATTAAAATGTTTGTATTGGAAAAACATAAAAACAAAAATAAAAGATGCTATGTTAATATTTAACAACAGTACAACTGTATAGCAATCTAGTGGGTGAATTATAATCATAATTTTTTTTTTCTTTTCAAAAAGAAATATATGTGGTTTAACTTGGGTGTGTGGCATCTATATATGATCTATGTTATAAAAGAAAGTACGAACATTATCCAATATCACGAGTCTATAAATTCCCTACCACCATTGCATTCACTTTCACTTCTCAAGACTCAAATCACAAAAGCCTCTCTCTTTTTCTCTTTTATCTCTCCCCCTCTCTCTCTACCCACAACAAACCTTAAAAAACTGAATATTTAATTAAAAAGGGAAACAAATATGTCAAATACAATTAGGTATAATGGAAATGACGAGGGTGCAGAGCAGAGGAAAGGACCTTGGACGCTTGAGGAAGACACTCTTCTCACCAATTACATTTCCCATAACGGTGAAGGCCGATGGAACCTTCTCGCTAAATCTTCTGGTAATATTCTTTTCTTTTACGTTTTCATGCTTTACAACCAAATGCAAGTGGTGAAAAGAGTGTGTATAATTTGAACTTTTTCTTATCAAAAAAAAAAAGCAGGGCTAAAGAGAACTGGAAAAAGTTGTAGACTGCGATGGTTGAATTACCTTAAACCCGACATAAAGCGTGGGAATCTCACTCCTCAAGAACAACTCTTAATCCTCGAGCTCCACTCTAAATGGGGTAATAGGTACGTTAATCATTTTAATAAGTACTTAATATGTTCTCTTTAGCTTTATAGTTCTTTTAATAATCTTACGTGTAACATGTTTACGTAGGTGGTCGAAAATTGCGAAGTATTTACCCGGAAGAACAGACAACGATATAAAAAACTATTGGAGAACAAGAGTTCAGAAACAAGCACGCCAGCTCAACATCGATTCCAATAGCCACAAGTTCTTGGAAGTTGTCCGTAGCTTTTGGGTTCCAAGATTGATCCACAAGATGAAAGATAACTCAAACACCAACACTAAAGCTACTCCTCCTGATTTACTTGGACCGGTTTTACAAGACAACAATTTCTCTCCTGATTGTTCCAACATGGATTTTTCCACTTCTATGTCGGTAGATCTCAAGAAAAATTCACAATTCATGGAGTCTGATATTGAAACAACATGTTCATTGTACTTGGACGGATCACGAGGGAGTAGTAGTCAATGTGTGAGTGAAGATTACAGCTCCTTCCCTTGCCTAGAGGAGGAGTACATGGTGACCTTTATGGGCAATTCAGACATTTTAGCATTGCAAGATTGTCACGTGGCTGATTCTACGTACGAGGATGATGTGACACAAGATCCAATGTGGAACATGGATGACATTTGGCAGTTTAAGGAGTATGCACACTTTAATTAGGTCGTAGAGCCCACACATCCCGGTGTATGTTCTTTACAAGCTAGTTACAACTTCAGAGGGCCGGGGTGTATATATATGCCTCTTACCTATATTTTGGAGTATTTGTTTTGGATTGATATTATATGTGTTCTTATATTCTGAATTGATATAATGGAAATAAAGTTAAACACTAATTTTATACGTAAGTAACGTAAAATAAATTGTTCAAAAAATTTACATTTGACTAATAGTCTAATTAATATAATATGAGGAAGTGGCAACTCAAAGAATAGTATCGTACGTCTCCCCCTAAAAAATCCTAATCTTTGAATATTATAAATTGTTTTCAGTTTTGTAAGTTTNGTGGGAATCTCACTCCTCAAGAACAACTCTTAATCCTCGAGCTCCACTCTAAATGGGGTAATAGGTACGTTAATCATTTTAATAAGTACTTAATATGTTCTCTTTAGCTTTATAGNCTCTCTTCTACATATGTGAAAGAATCCAAAATCAAGGGATTCATATATATATATATATATATATATATAAACGATGGTAAATCCAAGATTATGACGGGGATATATATAGTCAAGGTTCTAGAAAACGATTGATGGGTTTTTATCTCTTTAGAAAATTAGACGTGTGCATGTTCGTTGGCATTAATATGATTAGTTTGTTTTAAAGAATATTCTACGACTAACCTTGTGCTCTAATTGTTTCGCTCAACATCTTCTCTTCTGAAATCATATATATGAAAGTAGGTGAACTCTCTCCCTCAGCTTGACACATCAGCACACAAGAGAATGACACGTGTAACTCTTAAAATTGGTTCACCTTCTATAGGTTACGTCTATTGGAATAAGAAGGGTCATACCAGAGCGGTGTGCCTGTTTCGAAAATAAATAAACGAGTCTTTGCCTAATAGATTATTGTCCATAAAGGAACCATGAGTTTTGAAGTCATAATTTTTCTAATGATTATTCTTTCAAGACCGAATATTATTTCTCCGAATCATGGAAAAGGGCATACTCCTTTGCATGGTAGATCTTACTACCAAATGATGGAGTGTTTGGGTGCAAGTTTGGTATTGTCTTTTTTACTAAAGCTTATTTGTTGTATATAATGCCATTCTATTTTTATGGTATATGGGCATTTGGTTATATGCTTGTGGTTTGAATTGCTTACCTGTTTCACTAGAAAGTGCTTATGTCCTAAGTATGCAAGATAGATAGTTATTTGATGGAGCAAGAAAGCTCTAACTGCAAGCCATTGTTTATTTATCTATTATTGTTGTCACGTTGATTGGTGTAGTCTCTAATAGAGGGGAACAGGTTTGTGATGGTAAAGGAAGAGGAAAACGCTTCAGAGCTACCACTGCACGTACAAGACCAAATACTGCTTCCCGTGGGTCGAGGCATATATGAGACAAGACGTGCGCTTCTCCATTTGAAATATGGTGGTTGGGTCTATTCTTTATCTCCATTTTTGTAACAACATATCATTAAAAATAAAAATAAAATTTATGATGCATTTTGTTATATTCATTCGAACATTATAATATCAACTAAAAATTTGTGTTCGATCTTAAGTTTATTTCGTTTAAATCATCTTCATTTTGACTCTGATGTGTAGTTTTTTAAAACTCCTTTCGATTAGATTGCTAAGATTCATTTGTTTGAGACTACTCACAATTTGAAATCATTTCACTCGCTTCTACATTACATGTTTCTTTAAACATCTAATAAGATCTACCTAAGCTCCATCATGCTATTGATGACATTTCCAAAACTTACAATATATAAAATACACTCTCCACTTCAATGTAATTATCGATGGATTAAACTATGTTGGTCATTTATTCATTTTAATTGAATTACTAATACAATTTAAGGAGCAGAAATAAACCTAAAAATAAAAGGAGTTAAAAAATAAAAATTGTTGGAAAAATGAGCATCACTATGCAAAACGAACAAAAGGTACACGAAATGTAGAAGACATCAATATTCATTGCAATATGAAAACAAAAACTGATGTCTATGTAAATTTTAACTTTCAACATTAACGCATGAAAACAAAGATTAGAAGAAAATATCTGCATACAGTATTTTAACAAAAAGTAAAAAGTATGAAATTTATAAAACTTAAACCGCGCATAGCGCGGGTATTCATCTAGTGATATATAAAACTTATAATCCAATTGGGTACTTTTAGGAACCACACGTGAATTAATGTACTATATACTGAAACCAAAGACATTCGTAACTCGATTTTATTTTCTCCTCCTCTACTTTTGTATGCATCAATAAAAAAACAAGATGTCAAGATATTGACCTTCTGTAACTCCATATATTGTTTAGTTTAAAATTAAATATTGAAAAATATAGTAGAAGTTAGTACCTAATAAAGCATTCAATTTACTTATTGGGGGAATAGGAGTTAGATTAAATTTCATTAAACTTGATATGATACATCATACATATAAAAATTGACTGCATTTAGCCATTTACACATAAGAGGAGCTTGTCCACCACCAACTGATAATCCTATATGTGGCTTCAAAAATGATAATAAGTACAAAATTAGTTGAACATATATAGTCCCACAAGAGCTTTAAATTTATTGAGAGAGATAGCCTTTTATTTTCACTTATGAATTGTGTAATCTTTTATTCTTCTTTAAAGGTAACTTCTTCCTCATTATCTCCATAATTAATTATATATACGTACACACATTTGGAAGTCATTTCATGGGAGCTTTCGAGTGATTTGGACCCAACGGGAGGCATTATAAAGTTGCAATAAACTTTTCAATCATCTTAGAGGTCAAGAAGACAAGAGTACATAAATTTATTAAAACAAACTTTTTTTGGAGATGAAAGTCTTTGCATGCTTTGTCTCCTTCTCATCTCCAATAATTCAAGTTATCTACGGATCACATTTGAGTATCAGATTAAATAGGAGACAAAGCTACTTATACATGCATGGAGCAATGGGACAATTTTTCTATAAATCTAAATCTTGTTATTTTTCTCTTTAACAATAACCTACTCTTGTGAACCGTATCTTCTTGTATGAAAAAGTAGAAACTTGCATTTAGTTATATGTTTTCGTCTTCCGGTACGACCCCAAAACTTCACATTGTTACCCAAAAAAAAAAAAAACAACGACCCCAAAGCTACCTTTCTCTATTACTTATCTTTTACACGTGTATCACAGGGAAAAAAGTGAGAAAAATTGGTTTAGGGTCGTTTAATTATGTCAATCGGTTTACACGTGTATCGATTTTATATAATCATCTTCACCCCTTGTATAGTAGTCTAGTACAAAATGACGACCGGTTATTCCGGGCAACCCAACAAAAATGGAAATTTGAGAAATCAACTGGCCATAAACTGTTAGCTGGTCAAATTATATAAGTTGTTCAATATAATGTCGTTGGAGAGTCGTATGTTTCTTTTTGTTGGTAGGTATTACTGGAATAGTAATCAGTCAAATTTATTGACCAACGAATGACGTTGTAATTATCAACATGCATGCACCAATCACCTAACTCAAATGTAGTTCAAGAAACAGTAAAGTTTTGGCAAAAATCACTCAGTCACACCTCCAGTAAAACCCATAATCACCGAACCGTGGACTTCAATATACTCCAGCTATCATTTTTAAAATCGGACGTACACATGTTTTTTTTTTGATAATAGAACACATGATTTTAGAAAAAGAAAAAAAAAAAGAAGTAAATAAACAAGACTTGTTAGTTTCATCTAGGAAAGTAAAAAAAGTAAACGAACAAGACTTGTTATTTTCAAAAGTAAATAAACCTTACAGTTCATGAGTAAAATACGTTTTACACATGCTTCTTTATAAGAGAAAGTGAGTTTCCTATATTAAGATTTTGGTTTGGTGTGGTAATGGTTTCTACATTCTGTTCGGTAAACACATATCCAATAGTAAATAAAACAAAGCTTAAATCAAACATAAAAACAAAACTTCACTAGTATTCGTGAACGTATGTGAGTGTATCTTCACGATCACATGTAGACAGACATAGTCCATGCTGGAATTGGCGTCTTCCAGCAAAACAATTGTCCAACACATTCGATATACCAAAAGAAAAAAAAATGGATGAAACATTCTAATCGACTGTATAGTGTATACATCCCAAAGTTTGATCACTATCGTCCGTATCGTAAAAGCACCTTATTCCTTAATCCCTAATATTCCATCTTCTTCCTTTACAACTTTTTGATTCTTTGTGTATTATTATTATTATTATTCAAACGCAGTTAAAAATGTGCTTTCCATAGGAATGAATCATATTGAGAAGCAGCGCACGTTGAAATTGATCACATTCCCATCAAAGCAGTGCTTTCTCGATTTTCAGAACAATTCATAAAAACACGCTAATAATAAAATTCCATCTGGCACACTAGTATGACATCTGTAATCTGAAGATAAAATCTTTCAAAAGATAACAACATGGAATTGTATTGTTTTTGACCATTCAAGAAGAAAAAAAAAACTAACTGTTGCACAATGTGCGTATCAAACCAAACCATTTCATGTACTGTTTTGTTATAAAACGCCTTTTTGGGGGAGTTTTGACCAACACAGCGTTAATATGGGTGGAGTGTTTTACTTTCCACCTTTACCGTAGCTGTCCCTGAGTGTGACCGTCCGGTTAAACACAAGCTTTCCTGGCTCAGAATCCTTGTCCACCGCATAATAACCTAATGCATCACAAGTTATGTTAAAAATCTCTATCGTGTCTCTTCATCTAGAATTGCAAGCCCTTCCTATAATTTTGAAACTGAAAATACCTAGCCTCTCGAATTGGAATCTGTCTCCGACCGCAGCATCTTTAAGGGTTGACACAGCATAGGCACCAGAAACTACCACTTTGGAGTTCGGATTAATGTCAGTGAGCCAATCGTCATTTAGTTCAGCAGGGTTCTGTTATTATTAGATACAACTTAGCTTTAGGGAACAATCTTTGTAACTATAAAAAGCTAAAGAACAATATATATTATACCTCGGAGTTGAAGAGTTTCTCAAATAATCGGACTTCAACCTTTAAGGGCTCTTTTCCTGGGGAAGATTCACCTACCCATTGTAGAACCCCCTACAGATCAAAAGTAACCGTTAGGAAGAGCCACAAAATTGCAGAAATTATAAAGATGGCTAAAGAAAGAACCTTTGGCTTTGACTTTTTCTCAGGGTCATATTCCGCATGAATCTCACGAACTGTTTCATTGTCATCAGCAAAGACAACATTGGTGCACTTAATTGGGAAAGCGTATCTGCAAACAGCAGGAAGCACATTTAGTCACAAATGAATCATATTTAAAAAAAAAGTAATACTGAAGAATAGCATCCCTTTCCATACCTTAGCAAAACAGATTTACCAGGGGCGAACCCATAATAATCTTTTGAATCCTTCATTCGGAAGTCAGACTGGTCAATGTATATAACTCTAGAGAACGGAACCTAGATCAACAACCCAAGAAAACAAGATCAAGAAAACAGAAAGATGTTACATTGTGTGTAGAAATCTAGTCTATGTGTAACACAGTTTACCTTGTAGAATGCTGAGGGATCATCGTTCTGAGCATCAGGCCACCTTTTGGCATCAAGCTCCATAACCTTGTCTGATTCCAAATTGGTGATGACAACCTTAAGAGGATTAAGCACCACCATAGTGCGAGGAGCTGTTTTATTCAACTCCTCTCTAATATGATGCTCAAGGCGACTCACATGTATCATGCTACCATCACTTAAACATAGAAACGATAGAGCAAATTTAACAAAGATATTTGACATAAGCCAAGCAGTATCAAGTCAATTCAGATATATAGCATACCTTCTGGTAATTCCAATTCCTCGTACAAATGCATTAATCGCAGTTGAAGTCACACCCCTCCGCCTCAAACCAGCAAGTGTCAAAAGACGTGGATCATCCCAACCATCAACATACTTGTTTGTCACGATATAATTCAACTGCAGCAAATAAAAAAGGAAAAATGATACAACCAGCATGAATCTCAGCATAAAATTTCTTTAGTTGTTCACAGGCAAGTTGAGTATTTTACGAACCTTACGCTTGGACATTACAGTGTTTGTGACATTCAGCCGTGAATATTCCCACACATATGGCATGTAGAGATCCAGGGAATGCAATAGCCAGTAGTATGAAGCACGCCGGGTCTCAAATTCAAGAGTACAGAGCTACAATTGTGCAGATAAAAGAAAAGGTCAAAACCACAAAGATAATTTTAAGAACAACAGATGCTTTTGATACTGAAAGTAAAATAGTGGGTCACAAAATGCAGCCGTCAATGATACAAATTCATGCTGCAAATAGAAAGACCGAGAAAGGGACATACCGAATGCGTTATATTCTCAAGAGAATCAACGGTGCAGTGGGCATAATCATAGCTCGGATAGATACACCATTTGTCACCAGCCTTAGGATGAGGTGCGAACTGCAAAGCATATAAACAAGTTAGACAGCAAAAGACGGGAGAGAGCCTCTTATATCTAACCAGAGATGATTTTAGTTTCACTCGCCTTTATTCGATAAGCAATAAGGTCATACATATTAAAATTGTCACTCTGCATATCTTGCTTCATTCTTAGTGTTGCCTTCCCCTCCTCAATCATTCCTCGTCTCATTTCGTCAAAAAGTTTTAGAGATTCTTCAACAGGCCTGTCCCTCCAGGGGCTGTTCATTTTCTTCTCTCTGTACTCTTTTATCTCCTCGCCAGTCTGAAAATATGAAAACAATTTGACAGGATAAGTTTAATGTGTGGAATTGTTGCACTACTAGAGCAAAATAATCTCAATTAATTAGAAAAGCAACAGGAATCCATTTAACAGAGTTTAAATTGTTTGACCTGATGATCAACATAAGCATGACCTCTCCGAATCAACTCCACTGCCAAATCATACAGTTCTTGGAAATAATCACTGGTGTATGTAATCTAGATTCAAACAATGGAAAAGGTCAAACAAATAATAATAACAATGAACTATCAGTGCAAAATACTTGACAATACCTTGAAGGGTTCCCAACCCATCCACTTGACAATTTCTTCAATGTGATTAATATACTCTTCCTTCTCTGCCTCAGGATTTGTATCATCATACCTGAAAACCAGATTTACAAGGAATTCTGAAAATTGTCCTTATAGAAGAAACAAGGATTGTTATAGAAAAGCAAAGATGTAAGAAACTCAAGTAAACGCAAACAAGAATTTTTACCTTAGGTAACAGCAGCCCCCTCGCTCCTTTGCAAGGCCAAAATCAACAAACATAGCCTGAAAGTACAAGCAACGGAAATGAACATAAAATCGTTGCCCCTACCAATTATACACCATCATGCAAAATATCCCAAAAACCTCATATCATGTATAATTTTACCTTGGCATGTCCAATATGTAGATAACCATTTGGTTCAGGGGGGAAACGAGTATAAACTTTTCCCCCAGTCACCTTGAGATGTTTGTCAAGAACTTCTTTTGAATTGCTACATCTGAGCACAGAGCCACCACTGAAAAACACTTCTGTATGAACCTGAGAAGATAAATAAGCATATGTTACATCACAAACGCTAGCTATAAATGCACCCATGAAAAGAATAACTTAAGGTCAAACATGTTATAAGAAGTTTGTTCCAGATCACCACAAAGAAAGGCACGCAATACACGTCATACGTATTCTAGTATTGTATGACTGAATCAACCCGGATATATGATTATCAATGGAAGAAGTTTCAGATGTGTAGAACGTGAAACTGAAAATCCAGTACAATAAATGAGCATAAATAAACTAAAAGCAGATGTTACCATATTATTTTGCTCTGGCTGAGGGAATATAGAATAAGGATTAAGGTCCTCTTCAGATGGCTCTGGGGTAGCTTCCACAACAGCTTTCTTTTCCTAAAGATAAGCCACAATGAAGAATTAAAATCCCAATATACACAACAGAAAACACATTCAAATGAAACCTCCAATCACCTCGTTTTTGGCAGGCTTCTCCTTCTTCTCCTTCTTTTTTGTAGGTTTTTCATTATCAGCTGCGGTTTTCTCACCAAGCAATTCATACATCTTATCATCTATAAGTTTCTATAGCAGACACATAAGAGTGGATAAGAAAACTACAATATCGTTTGTGGCTTCAAAAGAAGTCAGGGTGCTGAAAAAGTTAACGCACCTTTACAATCTTAGGATCCGCCCACGGCAAACATTTCCGGACATGCCCAAATAATTCACCCACTACATAACATACATACATCATTCAACAAAGAAACAGAATAAGCTGGTTATGTGAAAAATTATAGAGAATCAGAGAAACGGTAGATATGCCTCAAATGAACCTAATGCCTTTGACAGTGAGGTGTAGAGCAATTACTAACCATTAGTTCGGTAGCGCTGCTCCAATATTGTTTTCTTATTCTCTTCAAAGATGTCCTTAACTGCTTTCTCAATATCTTCTGGGGAAACTTCAATCCCTGTTCCAAAGCAATACAATAAGATCTCATTCCCAAATAAATGGAAAGACACAGAAAATTGTAACCTCAAAGCATTGGGTTAAAAAAAAACAGAAACCCTACACACATTGGCATTAAAGAAAGAAATCTAATACTCATACCAGCAAACACAAAAGTTCTTACCAACACCACATGCCTCCTCAAATTCATTTAGCTTGAAGTCTTCAGGGCCGGTATTGGCAAAAAAAGCAAATGCAGCTTCCAACTGGGCTGGAGTTTTAATCTGCAGATTCATCAATCAGAGAAAATGAAAACAAGCGTCCGCTAGTTTCGCATTGACAAAAGAGAACCTAACCCAAGAAAAGGATGTTCTGGCAGATATAATAAAAGGAGCCATTTACTAACCTTAGAGGTAACAATGTACTTAAGCAATGTAGGACGATGCACAAGAGCATTTGTAGGGTACTTAGTAGCAACCTATTGTTACACATAATTCGAAGGAAAATATCACCTCAATAAGTTACTTATAAGCATCGACAAAAAAAAAATCTCAAGGCCAGTAGGTTCAATTAGAAATATATCTCACCGAGTACAATAGATTCCCAGTAGTTCGATCGCATCCATCAGTGACAGCAGCCTGGTACACAAAAGACAAGCGTCATGAACAAATTGTCTCAATCATCCAATTGAGTATCAAATTATCAACAAAATCATACATGCAACGGAGTCAAAATCATCAATCAAAACATTACGAATTGAGATTACATCAAAATTTGGATTTAGTCAACAGATTGACAGAAATCAAAACTTTCGCAAACGAAAATGAAAACTCAATCCTCTTATATCCAATTTCATCAGATACAATAAGAGCCGATAGCGAACACAAAGAAGGAGGAGGAGAAGAAGAGAGGACACACCTCGTATATAACGGCGGTCAGATTCGCGGTGACTTTGTTGTTATTGATGGTATTGCGCGCTGTTCGCTCGTCCAAACCAATGCTAAGGAAGAGCTCGAGAGATTTCTCGGAGTTATCGTCTTTGAGAACCATGGCGTCGAAACTGACAAAATTAACAGAAATGAGAATTGAGGACCTTCTTAGCCTCTTAGGGTTTAATGCTGTGGAGGAGACGCGGTTTTACTTTAACCAGATGTAACCAAATTATTGGACGGGTATCTTAACCGGAGTGAATTTAATCGGTTCTTTTGGTTTACTTTAAACCGAAGCTGGCTTAATATAAAAAGGAGATTAATTTTGGTACAGTTTGAAAAAAAATCGAACCGAACCATAAAATATGAAATGCAACCGAATCCAGACCTTGTTCGAGCCATCGCCAACAGCTACGCCGCGAGTCTCCGCCTATGTTTACCGATCAGACGAACGTCTCTGCAACTCGCGCGAGCCGTTCACGCCAATATCATCACTTTCGGGTTCCAGCCACGTGCACATATCCTCAACCGTTTGATCGATGTTTACTGTAAATCGTCAGAGCTTCGTTACGCACGCCACCTGTTCGACGAAATATCTGAACCAGATAAAATCGCTAGCACCACCATGGTTTCCGGGTATTGTGCTTCAGGTGACATCACTCTCGCTCGTGGAGTGTTCGAGGAAACTCCTGTGAGTATGCGAGATACTGTGATGTACAATGCGATGATCACTGGCTTCTCTCATAACAATGATGGCTACTCTGCTGTTAACCTTTTTTGTAAGATGAAGCACGAAGGATTCAAACCCGATAACTTCACTTTCGCGAGTGTTCTCGCTGCTTTAGCTTTAGTTGTCGAAGAGGAGAAGCAATGTCTGCAATTTCATGCTGCAGCTCTGAAGTCTGGTGCTGGTTCTATCACTTCGGTTTCGAACGCTCTGGTGTCTGTGTATTCGAAATGCGCTTCTTCGCCGTCTCTGTTACATTCGGCTAGAAAAGTGTTTGATGAGATCCTTGAGAAAGATGAGAGGTCATGGACTACTATGATTACTGGTTATGTAAAGAACGGTTGTTTTGATTTAGGGAAAGAGTTGGTTGAGGTGATGGACGAGAATATGAAAGTGGTTGCTTATAATGCTATGATTTCTGGTTATGTTAACCGAGGGTTGTATCACGAGGCGTTGGAGATGGTTAGGAGTATGGTTTCATCAGGAATTGAGCTTGACGAGTTTACGTATCCTAGTGTTATAAGGGCTTGTGCTACTGCTGGATTGCTTCAGCTGGGAAAGCAAGTTCATGCTTATGTGTTAAGAAGGGAGGATTTCTCGTTTCATTTTGACAATTCGTTAGTTTCGTTGTACTATAAATGTGGTAAATTTGATGAGGCAAGAGCCATTTTTGAGAAAATGCCGGCAAAAGACTTGGTTTCGTGGAACGCTTTGTTATCAGGGTATGTTAGTTCTGGGCACATAGGTGAGGCGAAGTTGGTTTTTAAAGAGATGAAAGAGAAGAATATCTTGACCTGGATGATAATGATATCAGGGTTAGCTGAAAACGGGTTTGGAGAAGAAGGTTTGAAGTTGTTTACTTGTATGAAGAGAGAAGGTTTCGAGCCTTGTGATTATGCGTTTTCTGGGGCGATCAAATCATGTGCAGTGCTGGGAGCGTATTGTAATGGGCAACAGTTCCATGCCCAGTTGGTTAAAATAGGGTTTGACTCTAGCCTCTCTGCTGGAAATGCTCTTATTACAATGTATGCGAAATGTGGGGTTGTGGAGGAAGCTCGACAGGTGTTTCGAACTATGTCTTGTTTGGATTCGGTTTCTTGGAATGCTTTGATTGCTGCACTGGGACAGCATGGGCATGGTGCTGAAGCAGTAGAGGTGTATGAGGAGATGTTGAAAGAAGGGATAAGACCTGATCGGATTACGTTGCTTACAGTTTTGACAGCGTGTAGTCACGCGGGTTTGGTAGAACAGGGACGGAAGTATTTTGATTCGATGGAAACTATTTACTGTATACCTCCTGGTGCAGATCATTATGCAAGACTGATAGATTTGCTCTGTCGATCTGGGAAATTCTCTGATGCGGAAAGTGTAATAAAATCATTACCTTTTGAACCTAGTGCAGAAATCTGGGAAGCTCTTCTTTCTGGTTGCAGAGTCCATGGAAACATGGAACTAGGGATCATCGCTGCAGACAAACTCTTTGATCTCATACCAGAACATGATGGGACTTACATGCTCTTATCGAACATGTATGCAGCTACTGGCAAGTGGGAGGAAGCGGCAAGGGTGCGTAAACTAATGCGGGATCGAGGGGTAAAAAAGGAAGTGGCTTGTAGTTGGATTGAAGTGGAGACGCAAGTGCATACATTTTTGGTGGATGATACATCGCATCCAGAGGCAGAAGCTGTTTACAACTATCTTCAAGAGTTGGGTAAAGAGATGAGGAGGCTGGGGTTTGTACCAGACACGAGCTTTGTGTTGCACGACATAGAGTCTGATGGTCACAAGGAAGATATGTTGACTACTCATAGTGAGAAGATTGCAGTTGCGTTTGGGCTAATGAAACTTCCTCCGGGAACAACCATTAGGGTTTTCAAGAACTTGAGGACTTGTGGAGACTGTCATAATTTCTTCAGGTTCTTGTCGTGGGTGGTGCAGCGAGACATAATCTTAAGAGACAGGAAGAGGTTTCATCATTTCCGAAATGGTGACTGTTCTTGTAAAAACTTCTGGTAGGCGAGGAGGCTTTTGGCAATTCATTTAGACTTCATTCTTACATTGTTTAGCAAGGAGAAAGCAGTAGTAAAGAAAGAAAGAGACTCAAGGAGCTGCTCTTGAATCTGAGTCAGATGTTGAAGAAGACATTCCATAACACATGCCATATTCATTGTTCTTGCATATTGCTGCATCTCCTCCTCTAACGAAACCCTAAACCAAAATAATAACTTGCTTCCCAAGGAAACCAATCCCCCTCACAGTACCCAAAACATTCTCCTAAACAGCCACTTCTACTCGGAAGATCATCTTCGCTCTAAAAGTTAGTTCTATATCATTCGTTTATTCAATTTTAACCAAGAAGAGACGCACAGATTCAGTGAATAAAGGTTAAGGTTCAGCTTCTTAGTCCTGTCTTGAAGGCTTGAAGCGCTATTCTGCCATGGATCACTCTGTATCCGTAAGCTGAGCAAGAAGCAAAAGAGAATTGAAGGTATATTTCATTTGAACTTTCAGCTTGACTGATAAATGTTACCGTAGAAAGTAGAGTATATTTTGAATTTAAACGAAAGTGTGACGTATACAAAGATAATTTGATTATATTAAAAATACCAAAAGAACATAAAGCCCACAATACTTAACAGATCTGATCTGAGTTTCAAATTGTAGATTATCTCTTCTCTCAGATTATTACAAAGTTGAAGAACTATGTATATAGTTTGGCCATAGAAATGAATAATCATAGTGGTATATAGCAAAGTCAACCACAATTAAAAGAGTCAAGTTAAGCACGGCAGTTCTTGTTAAACCAACCAAACCGGAAGAAGTGAACCAGCGGAAGAACGAGTCAAAAAGACTCAACTCAATAATTAAGCGGAAACAAAGCCAACGCGGGAAAACATAGTAATTATATCAATCATCATCACCTTCCTGGACATTAAACCATGAAACAACAACTCCTGTTCCCTTTATCAGTTTTGAAGCAGAAGAACATATATGAGAAAGGGAAACAAAAGACAAAAGCCTTTTTCTTGTCTTAAATTAAAAATCTCTCACACAAAAGATTTTATGGGCTTCTCTGCCTCTGTCGGTGCATCAATGTGCACTACTCAAAAGACAAATCTAGGCTGCTTTCAGTAATTAATCAAGATCACACACTACTAATTAAGCACACACGCATGTGAGGAATCTTATGTATGAGAAAGAACAACACCTTATTATTATATAGTCTACGAAAACAACCTTTTTGATTTCCCTTACAATAGTATAGATTTGTTCAGAGAAAGAAAGAAACCTTTTTGTTGAATGAAGAAGTAAACATTATTATTATGTATTAATCAACCAGAACCTAAATAACTTTTCTTTTTGTACAATTTTTTATTTCAGAACAAGTTGGGAAGAAAGAATTAATCAAGAAAAGAAAATTAGCAAGAGAAAGGAAGAAGGAGCCTCCAAGATCTTTTAACCCTCAAACTCCAGATTCAAATATTGACAGGAGACTTCAATTACAAATCCTCATCATCTATCTCTGTAAAAAGCAAATATTAAAGAATCAGAACCTAGCCAAATCCTTTGAATAAATCCGTGATGATGAATGATGATTATACCTTGGTGGTCTCTTCTGGAACCTTATATGCATCAAGCGTCACTTCAGTCAAATACAACCCAGGAAACAAACTCTGCATACAACCAAAAAGAATCCAAATTTTTATCAGTCAACAATACAGACACTCAAATTAAAATCAAAAATCAAAATCAAAGAAACTTACATCGAGTTGTTTCTGAACGGTTCTGGGCCGTTTCTTGGGCCGACGCGGTGGTCGGTGACCTAACATCCCAACGAAATCTTCTTCGATCTCTTTCTTCGATAGCTTCACAGCGAACTTAGGACGCATCTTCTTCACCGTCTCCGCTTCGACCACTCCGCCTCCTCTCAACGACGGCGTCACTACCACCTTCTCCTCAATCGCGATTCCCTTATCGGAAACCGGTTCTTTACACGCCGCCGCTCTTCGTTTCCTAAGATTCCACGGCTTCACCGGAGAGAGAGAGACCTCCTTCTCTTGACCGGAACCTGAACCGGAACCAGAACCGGAGATTTCTTCTTCTTCTTCCCTCTCCTCTTCGATTACGTCCTTGTTAAACATGGATTGTGTGATCTTATCCCTCACCGTCTTCAGATCCGACATAAGCTTCACCCTAAACTCCTCGATCCCTTCCTCGCTTCCTCCTCCTCCAGATTTAAACGCCTCCGCGTTTTTGCTCCGGAGATGATCGGACCCGCCGAATCGAAACGCCGTCGAATCGGAGTATCTCGAAGGAGGAGATCGGCGTCTTAGTCGGTGGTGATCGCCGCCGTTTCCGTTTGAGTCGTCGATCTTCATGCACTTGAGGTGTCTCTGGTTCCCCCATAAGTTCGGTAAAGGGAAATTGTGAAGACTCTTCGATCTTTGCTCAGGTCTCGTCGCCGTCTTCGTCGTCATCTCACCGGGAAACACCATCGATTTCGTTTCACTCACTCTTTCTTCGATCTACCAAGCCACGAACAGAGACTTTTTCACAAGAAATCGCTAACTTTTTTTTTCAGAGTCGCCGTAAAATTGTTACCGGAGAATTATTTCGGCTAGGTGTTTTTTTTATTATGATACCGCCAGAGAAGGAGGAGGGCTGAAGCTTTTTGTATATATAGGCAGAGAGTTGAAGGAGAGTTTTTTCGGTAATCAATACTGGATCGGAGGGTAGTTTCGGTATTTGATAGTTCGCTAACATACGCATGTGCTTTTTGGGGTTTTAACATTTTCCCGGGTTGTATAAGATTTCCATTTTTCAAGTTTAGACGGTGATTTATTATCCGTTGGATTGTTTCTTAATACTAATCTTTCATCTCAACCGTTTATCTAAGTCTTTTGNTTTTTTTTTTTTTTTTTTTTTTTTTTGAGTTTTCTTCTTCTCAGTTTCTTCTTCTAATTACACTTTTACTAGGTCAATTTTCATAAATTAATATACTCCACCAATTACTTTATTTCGAAATATTAATTGTTTATAGGATTCTATATAATTTGGCTAACTTGATATTTATCTTAGCTCTTTAATAAATCTCACTAATTTTTATTTCTTTTTTGGTTAAGTAAGTTACATGAGACTTTTAATTTCCGAAATTCCGAGTTGGATTTGGATTAGAAGAACCAATCAATTATGGATTTTTTTTTTTTTTTTAAACTAGATTAACTGAATATAGTGTTTCAACTTTCAACATGGGCTCAATCTTCAACTTTTGTAACACCAAAAAAAAAAAGATCTAAAGTTTTACGTAACTACAAATTTACCTGGGACATTTTTTGCTCGGGAAAAGGATCTAAATCACTAGAATGTAATACTAATACTATACAGTTACCTGAATAAAAATGTCAACTAAAAAATATATTGTACTATTAATGAATTTGAGAAGTTTCCATATTCATCCAAACGTCAGTTTAGAATTCCTTAGTACATAGAGTTAATTTAAAGTAGAGAGAGAGAGAGCTCTAGTTAGAAGTCAACTTCCCATTTTCTGGAGTGTTTTTATTACTCTAATAATGAAGTCGAAGTTCATAAAAAGGGTATATTGCCAAATTTACTAACTTCTTATACGATTTATAGATCCCTACCATTCTTTACTGTCACTTACTCATCAAGATTCAATCTGGTTGTTCTTCCGTTTAGATGTGTACAGAAGAAAATATCCAGCTCCTGCAGCTATCAGTGACATAATAAAACCTGGCTTATTGGTCTTGAATGGAATATGGCTAATGACATAACCTGCTGTCCACCGTATCGCAAAACGCAGTCCGCAACTTGCTTTGAACTTCTGGATTGAGAATCCCTGGACCAACTCAATATAATAAGCAGTGAGAAAGAGTGGTAGTAACTTAATTTGCTACGGACTTACTAAAGGTTGTTTTTTAGAGACATGTTTTTGTGTGCATTTGGATTAAAATAAGAGTATTTTTACCTCTGGTAATTTGTTTTCTACAGCCAGATT
>NC_025701.1:12960306-12975247 GCF_000633955.1 Camelina sativa | reverse complement strand
TCTGGATTGAGAATCCCTGGACCAACTCAATATAATAAGCAGTGAGAAAGAGTGGTAGTTACTTAATTTGCTACGGACTTACTAAAGGTTGTTTTTTAGAGACATGTTTTTGTGTGCATTTGGATTAAAATAAGAGTATTTTTACCTCTGGTAATTTGTTTTCTACAGCCAGATTGTCGATATGCAGCCTTACGTTTGATGATGCAGCCCACCAGAATCTGCGATCCACACTTGAGTACACATTGGCAACTATGTCATATAACGTCTGAGCTCCATCTTCCACAGCCTTTAGGATGGATTCTTCTCTGCTTCTGCGATTCCTGGAAAACAAGCTCACTGCTCTTATTATTGGGTTCCCTGTATCCTATTTTAATCAACTGATAGACAAAACATGAACAAGTTTTTTTGAAAGTCAGATTTATCCACAGCAGCAGATTCTTTTTCATACTTAAGATATCCACAAAGCATGTGTTTCGGCCACAAATTGACCCTTCCATGCATGGGAATCACCACATCTGGAGACAGCTCCAGGAACTTATATGTCGATTGATAATATTCCTGCAAATGATAAAATGGAACATGGCTAAACAAATTTCGCACAGACCAATAAAAATGCATTACTATCTAACACAGGTCAACAATCACACNAATAAGAGTATTTTTACCTCTGGTAATTTGTTTTCTACAGCCAGATTGTCGATATGCAGCCTTACGTTTGATGATGCAGCCCACCAGAATCTGCGATCCACACTTGAGTACACATTGGCAACTATGTCATATAACGTCTGAGCTCCATCTTCCACAGCCTTTAGGATGGATTCTTCTCTGCTTCTGCGATTCCTGGAAAACAAGCTCACTGCTCTTATCATCGGGTTCCCTCTATCCTATTTAATCAACTGATAGACAAAACATGAACAAGTTTTTTAAAAGTCAGATTTATCCACATCAGCATATTCTTTTTCATACTTCAGATATCCACAAAGCATGTGTTTCGGCCACAAATTGACCCTTCCATGCATGGGAATCACCACATCTGGAGACAGCTCCAGGAATTTATACGTCGATTGATAATATTCCTGCAAATGATAAAATGGAACATGGCTAAACAAATTTCGCACAGACCAATAAAAATGCATTACTATCTAACACTGATCAACAATCACACTTAAGTTCGGCACTGAAGTATTCAAAAGAGAAAAGCCTGAGCATACTTAGTACTTACCGTCATGTTACCACCTCCTCTGATGTCCAAGGCAGCACTTCCTTGACTGAAACAACCCAAGTTGCGGATTTAACATAAGAGTCAATCTAGTTTCACTGACTTAAATTGTCCTATAGGAACAGAAATTTTCTGAAGTTGTCTGTCTTACCCAACACAATGATCACCAACAATCAGAGAATGAGTGGAGACATGAAGTAGTGCCATATGGCCATCCGTGTGTCCCTGGAATATTTTTCTTGGTTAGTAGTTTACAAGTATATACATTCCATCTGAGGGTTACAGAGGATTTATAATAGATAAATAGGTACCGGAGAGAAAATGGCGGTCAATTTCTGACCCTTGACATAAATGTTTTCTCCTCCAGAAACTGGGGTATAGTTACCAGACCAACCATCTGGAATAACACAGTATTTTAAAATAAGAAGTTGGATTCCATGAATGGAAAAAACAATATTTAAGAGTGATACCAATGCGATGCCTAGTTTTGACATGTGCCACTAGAATAGCATCCGGATTGCTTTCTTGTATAGCAGAAAGACCTGAAACATGGATGAAGAGGAGGGTCATAAGCATAAAGTAGTATGTGTTGGATTTTTTTATGAGAAGAAAAACAAAAAAAGCTACCAAACAAAAACGAGAAACAACAGATCCCTACCATCAATGTGATCACGATGGTGATGAGTAACAAAGACAATTAGCTTTCTAGGCAAAGCATCAACGATTTTCTTGAGCTGGTCAAGAGAAAACAATGCACTTGTGAATAGTAAAGACCAGATATTTTAAGACAATGAGAAGATTTTTTGTACCCTTTCCTAAGAGAAAGAAATGATATACCGAAAAAAACACATAGCTAGTAACAAACCTCAACGTGGAGTTTGTAATGGCATCCAGGATCCACAATCAATGCATCACCATGAGCTACAAAATCGGTCCCTTGATGATCCCCTGAACCATTATCTGGAGCAAACACAACCAAATTCGTTGTCTTGAAAGGTTTCAATGTCCTGCTACGCATTGGCACAAGCATAACACCAGGTGGATATTCCTGAGATAAACATTGAAAGAATAGCATTTTATTACACATACATAAGATGAAGCCACACTGATGAAATAAAAATACAAGTATAGACCTGGATAGGCAGAGAAGATGTCAACTTATGCTTCATGGACTGACGGGAAGCATCCCCAAGTCCGAGTAATACTAATGGTCCAACACGATCACTTCCCGGTTTAACATCAATAAGACAGTCAAGGCATGCTTCCATGGACATCCACTTCGAGTTGTCTGCACTCTAAGAAGACAAACTAGTGAGTTTACTTCTTTCCATTTCCAGTTCTCAAAATGTTTCTTTAGAACCAAGTGAAGCTATATTCCCTCTAAGATTGCATACTATTGAATAAAAGGGTAACCTTGCAAACTTGAATTTGTATGATCCAAGAGCTTCCCAGCGATGAAACAAGTACGAACGCAAGGGCCAGGTCCAAACTCAGGCTCCTCTACAAACCTGATGAATCTCCACTCTCCTACATCGCTAAAACCAATCCCTAAATTCTCCAACAGCTGCATAGACTCTGAATCTTTAATCCGCAGAACCAACGAGAAAGAGGACTGTGCTTAAAAACTCAGAACTTACCAGAATCAGAGCGGATTCGAAGTCGAAGTTCATCAAATCAACCTCCTCCGAGCACGATTCGAGTATAGAGAGAGTAAATCCAGACCTGACTCCGTCTTCTAAAATCGGTAAATTCGTTGATGGCAAGTCCCAGAGATCGGAATCGACGAAACAATCATACGCTTCGTCCCCAAATTTCTCCGGCCGTTTTTGCTTCTCGAGCAGGAACTCGGAGTCGTCTCTGATGTTCTTCTTGATGATCATTGCAAGTTTCAGATTACCCATTTCTGCAGAATCTGAATTCCAAAAATGTGAAAAGAAAGCTTCTTCTTAGCTTTAAAAATCCAGAGGGTCAGACGAAGATCAAATGAATGATGACCGTTCAATACTTTACTCTTTACTAGACCGCTCAGTCGTCTGCTCCGGTGGGTTGGCACGGACGACGGTGGTGGCCCTGATTTGTAGTTGTTGAGTTGGTCGCCGATTAGATTTTTAGTTTTTCAACGGAAACCAAATCGGATAAGCTTTAAACTGCGGTTTAACTCGGTCAAATTGGTTTAACTTGGTTTAATTAGGTTTAAGTCGGTTTAATTAGGTTTAACTCGGTTTAATTAGTGGGATCTTCAAAATAACGTGCATCTAGTGAGATGTCCTGAGTTAATTTCTGATCAACATCAATAATCAGATTACAATTTCGTCAGTTAGAGATATTAAATCTTGAATTTTTTTGTTTTAATATTTACTGTTTTACTCTTTACAATTTGTTTTCACTACTTCACTTTCTTCTAGGAATCACATTTACTTTTGAGTCAATCGACTCCTTTATTAATTACGGTAGCAAAGTGATGAATCTTGGGTGAGCGAGAGCGAGCAGAGGAGAGAGGCAAAAGTGTGTTTTCTTGGGTTGTGTGGTGAGTTGCCTGATATGTGACGTCATCTCAAACCAACTGTGACGACGCTTCCTCTTCTTCTTCGATCGGAATCAAAAATCAATCAGATTATTCAAGGTCCCCTCCTCTAAATAAGAAACCTCTCGACCCATTTCTTTTGTGTTTCTTTGGACTTGGGACCGCCTAAATCGTACGCAACAAAAGTCTCTTCCTTTTTTATCACACCACCCGTCTACACGTTCTTCATTCAAATTTCGATTTTTTTTTCTTCTTTTGTTCTACGTGTGGTGGGTTGGGTCAATGTCAAGAACGACGGGAACAACTCTATATAATCATCGATTCACGCGGCCGAGTTTCTCATCATCTACTCCTGGATCTCGTTTTCAATTTTGTTGACTTCTGATTCCAAATTGAGAGATTCTAGGGTTATTAAAGATGATTGAACATGGGAACTCAGCTTTTGATTACCGTAGTATTAGAGAGATTGCTGCAAACGCCGGCGCTGGAGCCACCGCTGGTGAGTGAGAGAGTTCGATTTATGTGTTTTTTTTTTTTTTTTTCTTTCAATTTCTTCGTTTTGATTCTTGTGGGTGTGTATGACTAAGTTTGGTTTTGGGAACTTTTTCAGGGGCAATCGCGGCGACTTTTGTTTGCCCATTAGATGTGATCAAAACAAGATTACAGGTTCTTGGTCTCCCTGAAGCTCCAGCTGCTGGTCAAAGAGGTACTTTTGCTACTAACTCAGCTTCATTTGCTTAAGAGTATTAAGTAGTGGATGTAGTTGTAGATCTAATGTGATGGTGGTATGAGATTGTGTATATGCAACTAGTTTTGTTTCTGTTGAAGTTGTTGCATGTTTCATCTGAGAGCTATGCCTATTGAGTATTAACAAGCTATACATATGTTTGAAATATCAGGTGGTGTAATCATTACAAGCCTGAAGAGTATAGTTAAGAATGAAGGCATTAGGGGAATGTATCGAGGGCTTTCACCTACCATCATAGCTCTCCTCCCAAATTGGGCTGTAAGCACCACGTTTCTCTTCTGAGCTTTCTTTCTTCAAGAATTTGTCTTGTTATCGATATTTATCTGTTTTTGAAGAACTTTGGGGCTTTCCTCAATCGATATTTTGGTTTCACACGTAGGTCTACTTCTCAGTTTATGGGAAACTAAAGGATGTACTGCAGTCAAGTGGTTGGTTCTCATCACTTACAAATTACAAATAAATTTGTGTGCTTTGTGTTTGCTTATGTTAAAGCGGAAGAGTATCTAAGACACTTGACCAATTAATTATACGAAGTCTTATTTATCATTCTGACTTTCAACTGTTTGTATTTTTCCTGATAGATGGCAAGCTTAGTATTGGGTCAAACATGGTAGCTGCTGCTGGTGCCGGAGCTGCAACATCTATTGCAACTAATCCGCTTTGGGTTGTCAAGACAAGATTAATGGTAACTTTTTTCTTCCTCCTTTGGTTTCAGCTTTACTAGACATGTTGGATTTTTTTTGTCATATTATATACTTTACCTAATCTCTTCCTGTTTTCTTAGACGCAAGGAATTAGGCCGGATGTGGTACCTTACAAAAGTGTAATGTCTGCATTTAGTAGAATTTGTCATGAAGAAGGACTGCGAGGGTTGTACAGGTTAGTATCTTAAATGAAAATGGAAATTCCGTAAATTGGAACACCTTTTTCTTGTGATATTTTGTGTGTATGTTAAACGGTAGTTATATCGCTTATTTTCTTGTGTTGGAACAGTGGCATTTTACCTTCTTTGGCGGGAGTAAGCCATGTCGCAATCCAGTTTCCAGCTTATGAAAAGATCAAGCAATACATGGCAGACATGGGTAAGACATGGTTCCTCCAGTAGTATATTGTTACATAATCATGTGCTGTCCTGAACTAGTTTCTGATCATAGCTAGTGTAAGTTCTCAGATAATACACCCGTGGAGAATCTGAGTCCTGGGAATGTTGCTATTGCCTCTTCAATCGCAAAAGTGATCGCCTCTGTTTTGACTTACCCACACGAGGTCTGTCTTGTTCCTCTCTCTTGTGCCCCTCTTTACCTCACTGTTAAGCTGACCCAACTATAATATGAGTTTATGTTACATCCACAGGTAATAAGGGCCAAGCTTCAAGAACAAGGGCAAATGAGAAACGCTGAGACTAAGTATTCGGGAGTCGTTGATTGCATCACAAAGGTGTTTAGAAGCGAAGGGATTCCTGGGTTGTACCGTGGATGTGCCACTAACCTACTGAGGACAACTCCATCAGCAGTTATTACATTTACAACGTATGAGATGATGCTTAGATTTTTCCGACAAGTTGTGCCACCAGAGACTAATAAGTTGGAGGATTGCGAAAGAGAAGAACAAAGAAAGAGTTTAGTTAGTCGACGAGGAGAAGAAGAAGATAAAGATTTGGGTTTGAGAGAATCACAAACTCAATCTAATAAGATCAGCACTCCCCATATCCCTCTTGGAAGCAAATAACGCTTTTTCAGACTCAAACCATGCTTTTTGCTTCGTAGGTTTTTTTTTGTTTCAATGCCCTGTTCCAATTAAGTAAATTTTCCCCTTGTGGTGATCTGAGTTGTAACCTTTTCTCGTCGTTCTAACAAATGTGTAACCTATCAATAAATACTTTTTTGCTCTTTTGATGATAAGCGAGTATTTAAAGATGATATATTCATTGAGGTATTCTCAGAGTTATTATACTTGAGATTTCTCTCCGTCTCACACTCTCTATGTGCAAATTTGCAGGTTGTGGGGTTTATAGAAAGGGAATTGGGAATTTCAAAAGCAGATGCTTTGGATGGAATTTTGTGGGCATTGCAGATGTTAGAGGCTACTGTAACTTTGAAGCGATATAATTCCTTGTTCTTTCTTAAAACTGGCGCTTCATTTACCACAAGGTAATGGGATCTTCCTGCCCGTGTTATATTAGCTTTTTAGCACTTTGAAGGAACAATGTGACTACTTAGGAAAGACATGTGTTTCTGGTTAGAGAGACAATTATTGTAAGTCTTAGGAATCTTGCCTTTTATTCCGATAATGTATACAAATTAGTTTCTGGTATCAAATCTAGTGATTAACTAGATAGAAGAGGCCTGAAATCAGTAGATAGAAACTACTACTGAGATCATAACAGAGCTGAGAATGGGAGTCAAGTTAACTCTTACAGTCAATTTTTTTTTTTGTTCTTTTAATAAATACTTTGAGTCAATATTACATACAGTAAACAAAATTAGACTTAGAAAATTGGTGATTGGTAGTTCAAGTTATGTCACTATGTGCATTTTATCAGTACCTACAGCCCACAAGTGCCCCATCTTATTATCATTCGTTGACACAATTATGAAGAAACCTATATACCTGGTGGATCCTAGAATTCGTAGGCGCTGGTATTCGGTGTGGTTGATTTACTGGTCCATTGGTCAGTCACAGAGATCGGTGAACGTGGGAATTTCACATTCTTTAATAGCGCATTCTCGCCCCAATCTGGTGGCGAAGGGTGCGTAGTTATTGTCTCCTCTTTGTAATCGTTGTTTTGACATTTCTGTTCCTCGTTCTGGATTTCCTTTAGCTCTTGCACAACTTGTTCCATTGTAGGTCTCATTGTATTGTCTTGCTGCAAGCACTGAAAAGCCAACTCTGCCACCATTGTAGTCATTTTTCTAACTTCTTCATTCGTCGCATATCCAAGATTCTGATCAATCAGCTCATGTGTTGCATGGTTCTGTATCTTGTTGATAGCTAAGCTTGATAGATTGATCTCACTCTTGCACCTGGTTATATCAACAGCAGGCTTCGACGATATAAGCTCGACAAGGACCACTCCAAAGCTATATACGTCACTCTTATCAGTTAAATGATAGCACCGATGATACTCAGGGTCTACATATCCTGGAGTACCCTGAGGAGCAGTTGATACATGTGTTACATCACTTGGGAACAACCTGGATAGCCCGAAATCCGCAACTTTGACTCCGAAGTTGCCGTCGAGCAGAATGTTTGTAGTCTTGACATCGCGGTGTATGATATCCGAAGCGTGAAGGTAAGCCAATGCACTCGCTGTTTCTATGGCAATACTCATGCGCATTGACCATGTTAAATAGCCTTGGTGTGGCGGGTTTTCGCCATAGAGATGATCTGCAACTGTGCCATTTGAAATATACTCATAGACAAGGAGAAGTTCTCGGCTGCGGCGTGATGTGCATCCATAGAGGGAGACTAGATTCTTGTGATGGAGACGTGTGAGGATTTCTATCTCGTTCATGAATTGCTCAAGTCTTCTGTAATTATGCTCATAGAGACGCTTCACTGCAACTTCTCGTCCATCACGCACTTTTCCTGAGAGATTAATAAACGGAAGCAAAGATTAGCATATTGGTATCTTAAAGAAGACATGGCATCTTAAGCAAAGATTAATAGAGAGATTTGACACTTTTCTAAAAGTGTTAATAGTGCATCATCTTACCATAATACACAGTGCCAAAGCCTCCATCTCCTAGTAATCTATCTTTACTGAAGTTGTTTGTTGCTTCTTGAAGTTCTTTGTAGGAAAATATTGGTATCTTAAAGAAGACATGGCTAAACTCGACGTCAGATTTCGAGTTGTCTCTAGAGAGCTCTGGACCACCTTTCCTTCTTCTGCAACTCCTATGGATGATATAGAGTGCCACCAAGATGATTATCAAGATGAGAAATCCGCCGATTCCTATATGAACAATTACAGAGGGAGACTGATTCAAATTTGAGTTTTTCATGGAGAAAGATGGAGCAAAACAGGACATCTCTTTTTACCTAATCCTAGCTTCATCTCCAAATTGAACCTTTTTGGTTCTGCAGCAAAATAGACAAGAAATGGAATTATTGTCATATAGGTAAGTGTTTTGCAAGCAGAGTTGCTGAAGTAAAGAACATGTTTCACTGTTTTCATACCTTTGTTTACTCCATCGCAGTGAAACTTATTCTTCTTATTCATCTTACATTCTCCACCACGATTGTGGCAGCTATAGCAGCCTCGAGGCAATTCTATATAAAGAGAGAAGGTAGCATTTACATCATACTTGTCCCCTTTACTTGGATTCACCCAGCTCTTTGGAGTCCTGATAGCTGAACACCCTGGAACATCACGACCATCTCCCAAATTAGAGTAGTACAAACTGCTTCCTTCTCCTCCGCAATTCCCATAAGTGAAACCATTCTTCATACTAGTGTTGTTGCATCTGTACAAAGTGGGCAAGTTGAGCCATGGCGAATCTGGAAGTGAGAATCTTGACAAGTCAGTGCAGTTTCCGGTTTTCAAGCTTTCTTTAAGCGCCGTGTCGGTGATGGTTATCGTGTTGGCTTGAGAGACGCTTTTGACTTTATACCATTGCCCATCTTCTACAAGCTGTATCTCTGAAACATTTGCACTGCAGTTCAGCTTGAAAAGACCGCATCGAGAGGGCATGTCTGTCCTAAAGAAAGGGAACTTGAAGTCCAATTCTCCGCAGGTGAAAAGTTCGCAACCAGTCTGGTTCGTGCTCTTAGCTTCAGCCACGAGAGGGAGGAGAAAGAAGAAGACTAAAACAGAGACAGTCTCCATTGGTGTTCTGATCACAAGCTCCTGTGTGTGTTATTCGATATCCAGATCTACACAAAAATATCAAGACTTTGGTTTCATTGCTTCAGGAGATGGATTAGAACTTAGAAGTCTCCTCTAGCTATCCTTTTGTGGGGAACTCAAGTTCAAGTAAGTATGGTCCTTCTTCTTTGTGGTATTGCGACAAGCAAGTTGACTTTTAGGGGAAGGATTCAGACAGAACTCTGCTCTAGAGGAAGAATAGTCTTATGTATGGAGGTTTTGTATTATTACAAGAGAAGAGGATGAAAGATTTGTGTGGGCAGCTTTAATGTAAATTGTACAAAACAATAGTCGTTGGTTCTTGCTGCTTTATTGGACAAATAAAAATGTAAAACAGTTGACCGGAGACTCTGGTTGATCGAGAAACTTTCAAAATGAATAGAGAAGAGATACGTTTACCTTTGGTCGAAGTTGCATGTTCAAGATTTGATTTGACCACACAACTCTTATCTTCTTCGTACCCCTATGTGTTACTGAGTCTCCCATTCCATTATTAAAGCGTTAGAACCACTGAGACAGACCTTTCATCTTGTTTTCATCTTCAAGGTCTTCTGTTCTATCTTTTTCTAATTTTATTTTGTTATATACATTTTTCTGAGTTTTAAAATAATATCAATATTCTAATATTGTTAAACATGCCACAGACAAGTGGTCGTGGCCTCTTTCCGCTAATGGGAAACTCTTTTGAGTTAATTAATATAAAAAATATATCATAATTTCTAAACTTTGCGTGCGCAAAACCTTTGAATAATATTTAAAATGAAACAAAGAGAGAGAGATAGTTTTCTTTAATGTCTTAACTACATAATGTAAGGACGTAATAAATTATTAGAGTAATGATAACTTGATTATGTTGGAGATGGCGAGAGTAACATGCAAACATAAGTTTTTTTGTATACTAGTATATATGATTCATTTAGTTAGTGAGAGAGTAGACACGTTCTGTGTAAAATAAGGACGACACGAGGGCTTATTTCCAATTCATGTTCAGACTCATTTTAATTGTTATTCTAAGTTAAATATATTACTGTAGTATGATATCATTTTTGACATATACAGATCTTAAATAGAGTTTTGAATCCATAGATGAATCTAGTCGGTTATATGTTGGATTCATTGACTTTTGTGATGGGAATTTGTGTTCAACCCTAAACTTAAAACTTACAAGAAAATCGTCGGTAAGATGGTAAATTAAGAGTCAAGGGATTGCATTATAATAAGTGAGGCTTAATTTGAGGAAGCTATGGAAGGAAAAAATGAAAATAATTTGTGTATAATTTTCAAACTCGACGTCAAATCATCGAATTAATTTTTCGTACTCAAGTTGTGACAAAGAGAGAAGAGATGTCCTTAATCTAAAGGTAAATGTGTTTATAACGCTCCCACATGTCGGTTTCAAAATTGGCCACAAGTCAATTTTGGGATGTTGAATTTGGAGGCTCCTTCCGAAAGTTCAAGTTGCCCAACTTTCTTGTTTCATTCTTTTAGGCAGAATAATTAATGTCCTATGCGATTATCTATATTAATTTCGTTATCAGTTCCTAATCTAATTACTAAAATTAATTTGGTAATAGAAAAAGAAAAAAAAAAAATCCTAAAATTAGCACCTTAGGTTTGAGGGATCGGACATTCGGACGCGCCCAATAACTTCATATATTGCTCACATTTTCACAAGATGATCTTTCGAATTTGAAGGAAGCGCTTATCCGGGAGCTTGTGGCACCCATTTGGTCCGAAAGACGTGATGATACGGATGGTCTCGTATTGGACTAAGATGTCATGTGTGGTAGAGCAATTTTTGTATGATCCAAAGACAAAAATCTAAATAGATCAGAGAGCTTATCAAGGTGACACGCTCGATGAAGCTCTCTCGGCCAAACATCAAAACTATCTATATATGAACAACCTATATGAACAATTATGCTTTCCTCGGGATACAAATTTACAACCATGCTCGAGTGACACATGAAAAGGAAACAGATTACATGTTATAATCTTTTGGTACGAAGAGATGTATGGGACTAGACCCGAAACTTTTTTTTGTCCACACAAAAAAAATTCTACTACAGTTGTATAGTTCAAAATGGATACATTATACATGATGTAAAGCAAAGAGAATTATTAATGTGTTTTCTTTTTTCTTTTTTTTTAATGTGTTATCGATCCTAGAAAATGACTAGCTAATTAAGGATTCTCCTACCGTCAAATATGACAAGATTGCCGAGGTCACTACTAGAGGTATTGACATAATGAGATCGAGGAGATTTCCGGTTAATTAGTTGCTAACGACATTATACCCACAATCGCAAGCGAGATGAACATTAAGCTTCCATCCCCAGCAAGGAGGAATACCTACCAGTCCACTTTCTTATATGCATAAAACAAAAAAGGGTCCCCGGGCCTAGATGGGTATTTTGTCTGACTTCTTCCAGTCATATAGTGATACAAAGTGTAAGGCTTTTTTCAATCCGTAAGAGTTTGTCATTAAAGAGATGTAGGCTTTTTTTCAATCCATGAGCTTGACGGAAACAATATGAATGAAACCCTTTTTCAGTTTTTACTTTGACTAAAAGTCAAGAGACCAAAGAAATTGGTGGATTCAAGAGCCTATCAGGCTTTGCAATGTGTACAATATGATCATTACAAAGATCGTTGCTAATATAACCTTGAATTTTGTAACGTGACTTCCGAATTCTAATGACCAAAGCCAAAGAAATTATATGTTTCGCCTACCAAAATAACACGTTTTGATTAGAAAAGTCATATATCTTGCGTCCAATAACAACTTAGCCTATTGTTTATCTCCAACCAAAACAACACGTTTCCAGCTTTTATTTTTATTTTCCGTAGGTAATACGTTTTCATATTCCGAGTTATCTTTAATTTCTTAAAAATATATTCCAAGTCTTCTACGTACCAAATAACATGAAATCCAAAATACACGACAACAAGAAGTTGAATTTCTTTTTCTTAAAAGAACAAAAAAAAAAAGAGATTTTTTCTTAATTATTTTCTTTATTGCCGAAAAAATAAAAAATTACAGAAAAAAAATATATACAAGACATAAATTATTTACAAAATAATTCTGTGGGTCACATGCATTTTTACGTTGATTTTTCCTTCTTTAATTAGACCCTACCATGCCAATCATTTGTAACCAATACATCTCCTCAATGGCACCGTCACCTTTAATGACGGCGTCGTCTTCTCACCATTCTATCAACCTCTGATTCCGTCAACGCACCGTTAACCATTCTCATGTCTCCTACTATAATCTCTCCACCGACGTCATCCCCGACGTAGATCTTGTCCACGTCACCCGCGTCAACCCTAATGATCTTCCCGAGTAACCTCCCAGGCTGCTTCCACTCCGCGAGCAGCGCCGGCACCCCGAAACCTACACGTGCATCCCACGCACTCACTTCCACGTCCTCGGATCCTTTCCTCTCCGCCGCTAACAAAACAGCCGGGGACAACAACGAGTAAGAGCCGCATCTGCTGAGAAAAGAAGCCACCGCGTTACGTGGACTTCTTTCTCCGTTGAAATCAAGATTCTCCCATAGCTTCACGACTCCGCTTGAGCCTAGATCTAACAAGTCTCCGAAGCTACCACTGCACCGCCTCAACCATGGAATGTTTCCATTTGTAGCATCGTCATCATGGTGATAACCAAATCTTTGAACGCGTAAATCACTATTGACCGAGTTATCTTCATCTTCATCATCTTTATCATCATCTTCGTCGTCGTCTTCTGAGGAGTCTGAAGAGAAAGACCAATCGGAGTCGCTTTCGTAATCATATAAAAGAGTTGAAGAAGGTAGAGACACGTTTACATTTATTAATCTAAAGACTAAGTTCTTGATTCTTGTAGTTAAGAATGTGAATGAAGCTAAAAATGCAAGTAGCAATAAAGCTCCCCATTTCCAGAAACTATAAGCTTGATGCAACTTTCCGACGCTGGAGACGGCTAAAGCTCGAGACAAAACCGTCGGGTCGTTTATCGAGTTTATCCCCACGTCGAAATCGCCTATTCTGTTTATTATCGGGACCTCCATTGCAGAAATTAAACTAGATTTTTGCTATATTTGGTAAGGAAGAAAGAAATAAAGAAGAGAAAAGGAGAAGGAGGTTTTGGGTTAGGATCATTACAGAATATATAAGCGAAAAAAAAAAAAAGAAAGATAATAAAGAGAGATGACGTGGTAGATAATTACAGGATATATCTGGATATGTGATGACACAATCTTTAAGACACGTTTGAGAAAGGCGGCAGCGGATCGGAGGCTTTCAACGAAATTGCAGGGAGCGTAGAAGGATAAGGCAAAAAGGTGAATGAGTCAGCCTCTCCAACATGTGATGTCTACGTTTTATAACTATATATGACCATAGTTACAAACTCACAAGTTAATAATTACTGTAATGTTTTTCGTTTTATTGTTACGTAACGTACCATCCGTGGCGGTTTGGCGGTTATATATGTCTTTTAAGTTGTAACCATACTGTTTAACTAGTAACGCTATTTTTTTAATAGGAATGTAAATATCATTCTAAAAAAAATACAAAGGGGAGGTTTTACGAAAGAGTTTAACCTATTACTGTAAACTTGCCAAGAAAGAAATAAGAACAAGATTTACAACCAAAATGTTGATCAGTGTCAATCAACAAAGTCATCGGATCCAACTAGATACGCTTTATACAGTTGCAGTAAAATAAACGGTACCAATTACGATTATTATGGTTATAGTAAAATATGGTTACCGGCTGATAAATATATAATATATATATATATATACACTTTTAGATAGGGGTGGACATTTAAACCAAACCAAACCAAACCAACTGAACTCAAACCGACCCAAACCAAATCCAATTCTAACTTCCAACTATTCGGTTATGTTTCTTTTCAACCCAAATGGTTCGGTTTGGTTCGGTATTAAACTGAACCGAACCAGTAACCCAATATGTTTATTAAATTTATTAATAATATTATTAAAATTATAAATATGTGATCTTAGCTATTACTATTTGCATTTGGTTTCTATTTTACATTGTTTTAACTTTTCTAATAAAATCAACTAAATATAAATATATATTCCCTCTGTTTCATAATATATGATGTTTTAGAGGTTTTTGTTTGTTTCATATGTTTCCAATTTTTGAGGCAACTTTTAGATTACTTTTATATTTTATTATTATTTATTTTATGCAGTTTTGTTTTTGATTGGTTCAACTTTTTAAAAGTAAACATATTCTTATTATGCGTGTTTTGGCTAAAACATCTTATATTTTGAGACGGAAGTATTGATCTAGGAGACTTGATATCAAGGCTGTTGGTACAACTATAAGAAAGTTGTCCGTACAAGGGAGCAATGAGGCCGAGGTTGAGTAGTATAAGAAGGAGAGGCCTTAACAATAAGAATCCCATAAGAAGAGAAGGATCTAGAAGAAAGAGAAGAGCAAAATATCTCAAGGAAAGATCACATGTTTACCTTGGGGACGAGTGAAGTCGAGTCAACCAAATAAGGAAAGGTCGCTATCACCATTAAGGAAGATTGAGACTAATCCCATGAGAATATCTTCTTT
>NC_025701.1:12942303-12959194 GCF_000633955.1 Camelina sativa | reverse complement strand
GTCAAAAGCTTTATCCGGCGGTCAATAGCATTCTACCATGGAGAACACCAAGCCGCTTGTTCTACCAACTGTCCTCAAAGGAGGAAACTACCTTCTGTGGTCAAGAACCACCAAAACAGCGTTGTGTGGCCGCGGACTTTGGAACCACATCGAAGGTGGAAGAGTTCCAAGGTAAGTCACCAAAGGAGATGGAAAAGAAACCATCAAAGAAGATGAAGAAGAGGCTAAGCGTCAAGAAGAAGCTAAGTGGTTTCAAGAAGACCAAACTGTCCTCTCCATACTTCAAAACTCCCTTGAGGCTCCCATACTTGAAGCCTACTCTTATTGTGAAACGGCCAGCGAACTATGGGAGACACTCAAAAATGTCTTCGGCAATATCTCCAACCTCACCCGAGTCTTTGAAGTCAAGAAGTCTATCAACGACCTGAGTCAAGAGGATATGGAGTTTAACAAACATTTTGGGAAATTCAGGTCACTTTGGGCTGAATTCGAGATGCTCCGGCCAAACACCATGGATCCGGCTGTACTCAACGAGCGAAGGGAACAAGACAAGGTCTTCGCCTTGCTTCTCACCCTCAACCCAACCTTCAACGACCTCATAAAGCACATCCTAAGGTCAGACAAGCTTCCCAGCCTCGACGATGTATGCGCACAGATTCAAAAAGAACAAGGTTCTCTCGGCTTGTTTAGTGGTAAGGGGGAGCTAGTCACAGCTAACAAAGGTGTCTTCAAGCAAGAGGATCGGAAGCCAAAGGGAGGATGTGAGCACTGCAAGAGGAAGAACCATACTAAGGAGAAATGCTGGTTCCTTCATCCTCACCTACGCCCAAGTTCCCATCACAAAGATCCGAGAGCCAATGCGACCTACACTAAGGATGAACAAGTCCAAACTGGCGGTTCCTTGAAGCATGGTGAAGAGGCAGCTTCCGGTGACTATGTGAGGAAATCTGACCTGGAGGCCTTCTTCAAGTCCTTGGCTCTTAAGGAGTCAAGTGGTAAAACATTTTCTACCCTCAAGCTTAACAACTCCTTAGTAGTAGATTCGGGTGCTTCTCACCATATGATTAGTAACTCGAACTTGCTAGATAATATAGAACCGACTAAGGGAGATGTAGTTATTGCTAATGGGGATAAAATACCAATTCAAGGCATAGGCAATTTAAAACTGTTCAACAAAGAGTCTAAAGCGTTTTATATGCCTAAGTTTACTTCAAATCTTTTGTCGGTTAAGAGAGCTACTAATGATCTAAATTGCTATGCTATATTTGGGCCTAATGATGTTTACTTTCAGGATATTGAGACTGGAAAACTGATTGGTGAGGGTGGAACCAAAGATGATCTTTACATTCTTGAAGATAGCTCACCAAACTCATCAAAAACTGTTTCGTTTAGTTCTTGTCTTGGAATTTCGTTGAATGCAATGTGGCATGCTAGACTAGGTCATCCTCACTCTAGAGCTCTTGAGTTAATGATTCCTGATGTTTCTTTTGATCACTCTAGTTGTGAGGCTTGTATACTTGGCAAACATTGTAAAACTGTTTTCTCTAAGTCTACTACTTTTTATGAAAAATGTTTTGACTTAGTTCATTCAGATGTTTGGACCTCTCCATGTGTTTCTAGGGATAGTAACAAGTATTTTGTGACATTTATAGATGAAAAATCAAAATATACTTGGGTTACATTACTTCCCTCCAAGGACCGTGTGATTGATGCATTCATAAATTTTCAAAACTATGTCACTAATCAGTTTAATGCTAAGATTAAAGTGTTTAGAACAGACAATGGAGGCGAGTATACAAGCAACCGATTCAAAGAACACCTAGCAAAGCATGGCATTGCACATCAAACAAGTTGCCCCTACACTCCTCAACAAAACGGGGTAGCAGAAAGAAAGAACCGACACTTGATGGAAGTAGCAAGATCAATGATGTTTCACACCAATGTACCAAGAAGATATTGGGGAGATGCGGTGATGACAGCCTGTTATTTAATCAACCGAACTCCAACTAAGATCTTGGAAGATCGATCACCATTTGAGGTACTAAATCAATTTAAACCATCACTTAATCACCTAAAAGTGTTTGGATGTGTTTGTTTTGTCTTAGTACCAGGTGAACTAAGGAATAAGCTTGAAGCCAAGAGCACCAAGTGCATGTTTCTAGGATATTCCATCACTCAAAAGGGCTACAAATGTTTTGCCCGGTCAACAACCGCACCTTTGTCTCTCGCGATGTCAAGTTTCTTGAAGACCAAGGCTACTTTGACAAGAAAGATTGGGCTGGCTTGAAAGATTTGGCGACACCTATAGATCAGTCAGCGGGTCTCAAATTCCTCCTTGACCATCTTGGCATCTCCCCAGCTTAGCCCTCTCGATTGTCCCAGGATTCTACACCTGACTCGCATACCGGCTCATCGTTGCCCGATCAGTCCGACTTCCCGCCGAATGTTGTGCCTCCGGAGCCGGAGGGGGAGAATAGAAGTAGGCTCAGGCTTGACGAACCTGCGGAGGAGCCCGAGACATCTGGAGAACCAACATTGACCGAGCCAGCTCCTGCGGAGGAGCCCAAGACATCTGGAGAACCAACATTGACCGAGCCAGCTCCTGCACCACAACCACCTCCTGCACCACAACCAGCTCCACAGCTGCGCCGAAGCACACGTATTCGATCACATCCGTCTACTTGGAAGGACAAACGCGTCTACTACAACAACCAAGCTATAGCACATCCTATTCAAGCTGTTTGTTATCTTGCACACCTACCTCCCGATTATCAAGTGTTCCTTGGGAAGCTAGACGAACAACCAATACCAAACACCTAGAGGAAGCACAAGAAAGCAAAGAATGGCTTGGAGCGGTAGATGATGAGGTGGAGGCTATGATACGAAATCACACATGGGATGAAGCTGATCTTCCACCAGGGAAAAAGGCAGTAAGCTCAAAGTGGGTGTTCACAATCAAACATCTAAGCAATGGAGACATCGAAAGATACAAAGCTCGGCTAGTGGCGCGAGGGTTCACTCAAACATATGGTCAGGACTACAAAGACACGTTCGCACCAGTGGCTAAGCTTCATACGGTGAGAGTAGTCTTATCCTTAGCTACGAATCTATCTTGGGAGTTATGGCAGATGGATGTCAAAAACGCCTTCCTACAAGGAGAATTAAAGGAAGAAGTTTACATGACACCACCACCGGGTCTTGAAGACATGATCGCTCCGGGAAAGGTATTGAGACTAAGGAAAGCTATATATGGTTTAAAGCAATCACCACGAGCCTGGTACCACAAGTTGAGCACCACACTTATTGGTTATGGCTTCAAGAGAACACACTCGGACAACTCTCTTTTCACTCATCAAAGCGATAAAGGTATAGTGGTTGTCCTTGTTTATGTAGATGATCTTATCATCTCTGGGAACAACCAAGAAGGTATAAAGGATATCAAAGCTCATTTAAATTCTGTGTTTGATATAAAAGACCTTGGTGAACTTAAGTACTTCCTTGGGATTGAAGTGTGTCGTTCTCCGGAAGGCCTATTTCTTTCCCAACGAAAGTACACCCTTGATTTACTTTGTGAAACAGGAATGTTAGGAGCTAAACCGGTTGACACTCCGCTCCCTGATGGCTACCAAGTTGAACGCAAGGGGGAGAGGAATGACCCACCATACGAAGATCCCTCACGCTATCGCCGTCTAGTGGGTAAGCTTATCTACTTAACACTTACGCGACCTGACATTTGCTATGCTGTGAATCAGGTTAGCCAGTACATGAAAGCTCCAACAACATATCACTGGAGTCTCTTGCAAAGAATTCTTCACTATCTCAAGAAGAGCCCCGGCCAAGGCATATGGATGGGCAAGAATGACAATACGGAGCTTGTAGGATATTGTGATGCGGATTGGGGTGGCGATAGGACGGATAGAAGATCTGTCACAGGCTACTGCACCTTCATAGGAGGTAACCTAGTCACGTGGAAGACCAAGAAGCAAAAGGTGGTCTCGATGTCAAGTGCCGAATGTGAGTATAGAGCAATGCGAAAGCTGACCACCGAGCTCACATGGCTCAAGGCATTGTTAGAAGAGCTAGGCATCAAACCATCAACACCAATCCCTATGCATTGTGACAATGAAGCCGCAATCCACATAGCCACAAACTCGGTGTTCCATGAAAGAACCAAACACATCGAGTTGGACTGCCACAAAGTTAGAGAGAAGATTGAAGAAGGAGTCACACTCCCATATCATACACCAAGCGTGGACCAACTCGCTGACATTCTCACCAAGGCCGCCTGTCGTAAAGTTTGTGATCACATTCATCCCAAGCTCGGACTGGTGGACTTGACACACCCTTGATCAAGTCTTCTACCCGTGACCATCACACTCTTTTTCCCTCAAGGTAGTTTTGTCCCATGTGGTTTTCTATTTTGAGGTTTTTAATGAGGTGATGGCTTACGGGGTTCCAAGCTTAACCGTTTCACCTGGTTAAGCTTGAGGGGGAGTATTGATCTAGGAGACTTGATATCAAGGCTGTTGGTACAACTATAAGAAGGTTGTCCGTACAAGGGAGCAATGAGGCCGAGGTTGAGTAGTATAAGAAGGAGAGGCCTTAACAATAAGAAGCCCATAAGAAGAAAAGGATCTAGAAGAAAGAGAAGAGCAAAATATCTCAAGGAAAGATCACATGTTTACCTTGGGGACGAGTGAAGTCGAATCAACCAAATAAGGAAAGGTCGCTATCACCATTAAGGAAGATTGAGACTAATCCCATGAGAATATCTTATTTCCTTCCCTTTGTATGCCTAACGGCTAGTTCATAGTCTCCCTATATATATCCTTGTAACAAACAATCGATGTATTCAATTCTAATCAATTCTAAGTATTCTCTCGATTCTACTTTAGTAAATTCCGCAATTCTAACAGGAAGGAGTATTTAACTATATTTAATATCAGGTATCAATTTTTTTTCTAGCTTTTCTAATTTATTTGAATAATTAACTATTATTAAACCATAACCAATTTATTTTGTTACATTATTTAATTTTTAAACTGAATTAAAATCAAACCAAACTAAAACCGAACCAAACAAAACCGAACCAAACATAAATCGATCCCAACACAAACCAAACCAAACTAACTTCGGTTGAGTTTGATTAGAATTTAACCAAAATCGAATAAACCGAACCGAACCAAACCCAAACCAAATCCGAAGTTAAACCGAAATGTCCACCCCTACTTTTAGAAGTGGAGTGGTGACAAACAGAACTAAGTATATTAATTAAGAGCATCTCTAATAGGCGATTTAACACAAACTCTTATTTCAAAAGTGATTAAAAATAAATCATAATTGATGAAACAAATAACTCTTATCTAACAAGTTTAAGACCGAATTTTTATTAATGAATTTAACTTCCCTTAATTATTAATAATGAATTTTTGGATCTTCTGAAACTAAACTTTGTTTTCAACTCTCAGCAATAATGCATAAGTATGGCGGAGCTCATAAGCTTGTATGTCTTTTATTTCCAACTAAACATGATTAAGAGACGCACATATAATTGTTGTTATTTAACTGGAAAAAATGGTATGCTTTTATATGTGTTCTTGAAGACATTTGCATTTCATATGAGCTCTACCATTTTATACATTTTTAGTAGTCAGTGTCACCTTTAGGTTCATGTTGACCAATTAAAGCGGTGATTATAACCAATTTCATCAAAGTATGGAAAAGGAAGAAGGATTTGTTGGTGTAAATGTCAAGATTAATCGATACTTTGATAAAAACTGGTGAAGTAGCCGGTTTTGTTTGGAGCAAGTTCAGTTCCAGCACCTGTGCAACCAAGTCGACCAGATGATCAAGTCTGGACTGTTCGAGCAGCTCAGCGCTTTCTATGACCCTATAGTAGATTTAGGGCCCAGACTTGGGGTCCGGAAGACAATAGGCGTAGAGGAGTCCGAACAGTACTTCAGAGTGTACCCGAGGGAGAGGAACACATGAGTGTGGGACTTGGGAAGAAAGGCAGCCTATGAAGAGGCTGTTAAGGGCATGAAAGAAAGGACGTGTCTGCTTGTGAAGAAGCAGAAAGAGGAGATCATCAAGCTGATAAGAGGCGGTTGGGAGATCAAGAAGCTTGACGCTATGGGTGCCATTATGGCCGAGCTGAATAAGAGTTTAACAGCATTGGGAGAAGGAAGAAGTAGCATGGAGATTTTAAGGACGTTGTGGAGGAAAACGTCAAGACTGTGAACAGCTTCTTGCTAGAAGGGTGATTTTTTTGTTTTCCAATTAATTACGTAAATTGTGTATTAAAAAACAGTTGTAATTTGTGTGTAAAAATTAAATAAAACTATAATGTATGTTTTAGAGAAAAAAAACCATCTTATGCTAGTATATGAGTTCTTAAAAACTTTTGCATTTCATATGTGCTCTACCAAAATTTATGTTTTTAGTAGCCAATGTTGTGTTTAAGTTCATTAGGACCTACTAAAGCGACAATTATGGCTGATTATATCAAAGTACGACAAAGGCAGAAGGACATTGTCGAAGAAATTTTCAAAATTAATTGTCGTACTTTGATACAATCGGTCATAATCTCTGCTTTAAAAGACCCCATTGTTTAAACGTGGTTTGCTTAAGTTCCTATGAACCGCATACTCTTAAAAACATACATATGGTAGAGCTGATATATTGCAAAGGTGTTCAAGTACTCATATAAGCATAACATGGTATTTTTCTTCAAATCATACAGAATTTTATTTATTTTTAACATACAACTTTTTTGTTAAGAAAAAAAACACATATTTACATTATTTAATTAAAAAAAATACTCTTTCAACAAAAAACTATTCACAGTTTCCACACTTTCCTCCACTATGTCTTTCTGCCATATCTCCGAACTACTCCTTCATTCTCCCAAGGCTGCTGAACTCTTATTCAGCTCCGCCATGATAGCCGCCGTGGCATCAAGCCTCTTGATTTCCCAGCCACCTCTTATCAGCTTGATAATTTTCTCTTTCTGCTTCTTCACAAGGTATGCGTTACTGCTCCCTCCTGATCCCCTCCTTCAAAATGGCAGTTAGTGATTTAAACTTCACCAGTTCACCTTATAGATCCAAAATATTCACATGTTTCTCGGTTTCTTAGTTTCTCTTCCCTGACACACAAGAAATTTTCCAAAAGTAACGTCTTAACAATGAATACTTAATTATTTATACTTAAAAATTAATTTCTCACTGAGGCATCTCTCTTAATTCCCACCTTGACTAATCTCTCTGGAACTTGGAAGCTTCCAATATTTCTCTCATCATCCAAACATTTATATGGGTTGTGGTTTGGACGGTTACAAGTAAGCTGTTTTAAAACATGGGCATGGTCGAAACTTATATGGTTCTCTGGAGCCAGTCCAAAAAACAAATTCCTCGTTATAAGGATGAATAAATAAGGATGCATGCAATGTCAAAAAGTTAATTTGAGTTTACTTTTTTTAAAACAAACTAAAAAAACAAACTGTTTTTGGATCTATAAGGTGAAGTTTAAATCACTAACTGCCATTTTGAAGGAGGGGATCAGGAGGGAGTAGTAACGCATACATTCAAATGCTTTTTCAGATAACCCGGAGAGAAATCTGAAGACTCAAACAAACTGTTTTTCTCAATATATATAGATTTTTCTGATTTTGAAACGTTTACTGAAATACATTAATAACCATTTCACAGAATTTGATACGTGTCATTTCCAAGAGTGGGAGCAGGACGGTTACGAAGGAAAGATTCTTAGAAATTGATAATGATATCAAACAGTATAATTTAGCATGTGTAAGAAATTGATTTTCACCATATCATATTTTTTTTCCTACTAATGTCAACAAATGCTTTTTTTAAGAACTGAACTTTTGTTTCAATCGTAAGAGACTAGATGTACTTACGAGGGTGTTTTAAAATCAAAGATATTTTAATGTGATAAATTTGATTAGATTTTGAAATCTATGAAGAAATTATATATTACCTAGAGGCCATAGTTCTACTGAAAAACATCAAGGGCTAGTGTCCTTAATTCTACTGAAAAACATCAAGGGCGAGTCCTAGAGGCCATAGTTCGAGTGTCACTGACTTAAGAGATATATGGAGCTAAATCCATATTAACCTTATTAAACATAAACAAAATTATATTATTCTAATACTAATCTATATTAAATAAAAGTAGAAGCTATAAGCTCCTAAGGCTGTCCACCTAGGATTTTAAACAACTAATCGGAATTCAACATGTCACTAATTATCATTTTATACAATTTCCAGAATTTTCTATATTAAGGTATTTTTTAAACGACCAATCATAATTTGACATGTCATTCATTAACATTATTTAAATTTACAAAATTTTTTAGAAAAAAAGAAAATATTAAATTTATGGAAATAAAAGAACTATGTATAATATCCACATCGGCTATAAATTTTTTAGACAATGGTTCAGAACCAGTATAAATAAGATTAATATGTTTCCAACAACGAATGAGCAGAAAAACTTGATTTATCAGGCTTCCAAGTTTAAAAGTTTTATTCGGTTTGATCCGGTCTTTAGTTGATCAAATTAAAACTTTTAAAAGTTTCAAAAAAAATATTATGATATTTTCAATTTTTAAAAGTTTAAATATTATAAATATTGAAACTTTTAAAAATTCTTAGCTTTTAAAAAGTTTTTAAATATTATAATTTTTAAATTTTAATAGTTTAAATGTTATAAATATTGGAATTTTTAAAAGGTTCAAATATAATATTTCGAAACCTTTTAAAAGTTTAAAATATCATAAATATTGAAACTTCTAAAGTCTTAGCTTTCAAAAGGTTTCAAAATATTATAAGTTTTAAATTTTAAAATTTTCTTAGCTTTTAAAAGATTTTAAAAAATTATAATTTATAAATTTTAAAAGTTTAAAATATTATAAATATTGAAAGTTTTAAAAGAATCAAATATTAAAAATATTTAAACTTCATTGAATGTATTAAAATATTACAATTACTTAACCTCCATAGAAATTTTAAAATATTATATCTATACTAATAAAAAGTTGAAGCTATGAACTCCTAAAGGTGTCTATATAGAATTTAAAAAACCAATAAGAATTAGATATTTCACTAATAATTTTTTTGTAAATATAGTAGTAATATATATTATTAAGATTTTTTTAAAAAAAAAAAGAAAAGTAAAATATATAGAAATAAAAGAATTATGTACAACATCCCACATCGGCTAAAAAAATTTTAGACAATAACTGAGAACCTTTATAAATAAAACTAATATGTTTTAAACTATAAATTTATCAGGTTTGCTTGATTTATGTTTATTTATCAGGTTTCCAAATTTACAAGTTTTATTTGATTTAATTTAAATTTAATATTTTAATGGTTTAAATATTTATTATAGAATGTTTAAAAATATTATAAATACCTCCTTAAAATTTTTAAAATATTATAACTATTTAAACTCTATAAAAAGTTAAAGTGTCATTAATATTTAACTCTAAAAAAATGTTATAAATATTTAAACTACATCTAAAGTTTAAAATATTTAAAATATTTAATATCTATTAAAATTTTAAAAGTTTAAGAATTACAAAATATTATATATCAAATTTTTTAATATCTTGAAAATATCTTACTTCTCTCCCTTTGTGCTTTATATCTCTTATGAACTGTAAAACATGTTTTTGTGTATGACTTTACAGATGATTTGATACTTTTGGAGTAAAATTTTTTTTTTAAGTCTAAGAAAGAAGGATTGACGTCGCAAGACCTTGATTTGATGTTATTTGAGTTTTTAAGAAGAAGGATCGACGAAAAGCACAAATATTGTTTTAACTATACATGTGTTCATATTACTTTCTCTCCAAGTAAGAATTTTGGTTTGAGAAGTTTCAATACGTGTGGATCTAAAACGAATAAGTATATGAATGAAATTATCAATAATTGGATGCATGTGTTGACTATGCTGGTCTTCATGAATTGCACAAATTTTATGAGAAAATAAATAATTTTGGTCTTAGAGTTTGACGGGTTAACAAGTTGTGTGGTAGTCTCAAAAAAGGTTTTCCAGTGGAAGAATGTGAAGAAGTTGACGAGGAAGAGGAAGAAGAAAAGTATAACGAAGAACCGGATGGTAAAAGTAATGATGACAATTACCCTAAAATTTGACAATGAAAATGATAAGAAAGAATATTAAGAATAAGAAAACATTAAAAAAAAAGCACAAAGACATATGTGGTAGCGATCAATTAAACATGAGAAAACAAGATAAATTCATGATTCTAAAAATGTTTCCTTTTCTGGTGGTCAAATAAATGGTTTAGGATATGCGATGTCACCAGTTTAATCCGCCTTGCCTGGACGTCGAGTTAAATTCATGAATTTTTGATCAGATTTAATTTTATAATACAACTGATTTTATATTTTTATACTTTTAAAAATTGTGTATCTGAAATAAAAAATTTGCCTTAATAGTAATTTAAATTTTTTAATAAGATAATATTTCATAACTGTCATCAACTATATATAATCTTCATCAAAATATATCAAATAAATCCACGCGTAGCGTGGCTTCAAAACCTAGTATCTTTAAAGATCTGTTATTGTGTGTTTTCCTTTTACTTTAAAAAAAGTGTTTAAAGATATTATAAATTCTAATTTGAAAGTTTATGCTTGTATTATTATTCCAAAATATTAATATATGATGATTGAAAATATAAATTTTGAAAAGCTAAGGTTTTAAGATCTTTGAAAATTGTTGAGCTTTTAAGAACTTTTTTTTTTTGAAAATTGTTGACCAATTAAAGCGGTGATTATAACCAATTTCATCAAAGTACGGAAAAGGAAGAAGGATTTGTGGGTGTAAATGTCAAGATTAATCGATACTTTGATAAAAACAGGTGAAGTAGACGGTTTTGTTTAGAGCCAGTTCAGTTCCAGTACCTGTGCAACCAAGTCGACCAGCTGATCATGTCTGGACTGTTCGAGCAGCTCAGCGCTTACTATGATCCTATAGTAGATTTTAGGCCCATACTTGGGGTTCGGAAGACTATAGGCGTAGAGGAGTTCGATCGGTACTTCAGAGTGTACCCGAGGGAGAGGAACACAGGAGTGTGGGACTTGGGAAGAAAGGCAGCCTACGAGGAGGCTGTTAAGGGCATGAAAGAAAGGACGTGTCTGATTGTGAAGAAGCAGAAAGAGAAGATCATCAAGCTGATAAGAGGCGGTTGGGAGATCAAGAAGCTTGACGCTATGGGTGCTATTATGGCCGAGCTGAATAAGAGTTTAACAACATTGGGAGAAGGAAGGAGTAGCATGGAGATTTTGCAGAAGGACGTTGTGGAGGAAAGCGTCAAGACTGTGAACAGCTTCTTGCTAGGAGGGTAGTTTTTTGTTTTCCAATTAAATATGTAAATTGTGTGTTAAAAAACAGTTGTAATTTGTGTGTAAAAATTAAATAAAACTATAATGTATGTTTTAGAGAAAAAAACCATCTTATGCTTGTATATGAGTTCTTAAAAACTTTTGCATTTCATATGAGCTCTACCAAAATTTATGTTTTTAGTAGCCAATGTTGTGTTTAAGTTCATTAGGACCTACTAAAGCGACAATTATGGCTGATTATATCAAAGTACGACAAAGGAAGAAGGACATTGTCGAAGAAATTTCAAAATTAATTGTCGTACTTTGATACAATTGGTCATAATCTCTGCTTTAAAAGACCCCATTGTTTAAACGTGGCTTGCTTAAGTTCCTATGAACCGCAGACTCTTAAAAACATAAATATGGTAGAGCTGATATATTGCAAAGGTGTTCAAGTACTCACATAAAAGCATAACATGGTATTTTTCTTCAAATCACACATACTTTTATTTATTTTTAACATACATTTTTTTTTTAAAACACACATTCACATTATTTAATTTAAAAAAAAACTACTCTTGCAACAAGAAACTATTCACAGTTTCCACACTTTCCTCCACTATGTCCTTCTGCCATATCTCCGAACTACTCTTTCCTTCTCCCAAGGCTGCTGAACTCTTATTCAGCTCTGCCATGATAGCCGCCGTGGCATCAAGCCTCTGTATTTCCCAGCCACCTCTTATTAGCTTGATAATTTTCTCTTTCTGCTTCTTAACAAGCAGACATGTCCTCTCTTTCATCCCCTTAACAGCCTCCTCGTAGGCTGCCTTTCTTCCCAAGTCCCACACTCCTGTGTTCCTCTCCCGTGGGTACACTCGGAAGTACCGATCAAACTCCTCTACGCCTATAGTCTTTCGGACCCCAAGTCTGGGCCCTAAATCGACTATAGGGTCATAGAAAGCGGCCAGCTGCTCGAACAGCCCCGACTCGATCATCTTGTCGACTCGGTTGCGCAAGTGCTGGAACAGAATCGGCTCTGAAACATCCACCCAGAAGATGCAGCAGTTGTACCTCAGGTCCGGGCAGATGGTTGAAAGACTCGAGCTAGGAGCGAAAGGATCAATTGTCGGGTCAAAACGCTCTGCAAGGAGAGCGTGGTTGAATGAGTTGGACCCACCCACTATAATAGGGAGTTTCCCTCTGGAAACAACTTCAGCGATTGACAATGACGCAAAAGAGCGAAACTCTCCTGGGCTAAGTTCACCATCTTCCGGACGAAAGTCACCGAGAAGATGGTGTGGAACTCCACCTTGCTCATGTAGTGGGATGAGATTTGTTGCAATCTCTATCCCACTATATACTTGCATCTTGTCCGAATTTATGATCTCGCCAGAGAAATGTTTGGCGAGATCGACGGAGAGGCGTGACTTGCCAGTGCCGGTAGTACCCGTGATGAGGACCACCTTGTCCTTGGGAGTGTTTGGCCCTGATTTTCCCATGCACATGGTCACTGATCGTGGTCGCTGCGAAATGGTAGTGACGGTGGAAAGGGGAGAACGGAAAAATGATGACAAGGTGATGAATGATGACAAGGTGATGAGTGCTTCCATTTTTTTTTTTGGTAGAGTAGAGATCACGAAACTGAGTTGGCTTTTTTTCTGTTGTTGAAGGAAATTTTTTCGCTTTAACTTAAGCTCTCCCCTAAGTGGTGGTGTAGCCTTCTTATTTATAGTACGTACGTTCATATCAATAATATATATATTTTAACATGTTAGTAAATGCAAATACGTACATGCATGCATATATTAGTGTAGTGTAGACACATAAAGAGAAAATTGTAACTGAAGTATTGGAAATGTGTAATATGATGATTTTGTTTTTAAGCTCATAAACATCTTTGACAAATTATGTCCACTCCATTGCTAATTTCTTTGTTTTTATATATGTATTACTAAGTCAAGCCCGAAAAACAAAGATGCATACGCATGTTTCATGTTTGTCACTCTGACATGCACGAAGAAATTTTGTTTTTTTAGTTTGTTTTACAAAGTAAATTCAAATTAACTTTTTAACATTGCATGTACCCTTATTTATTCATCCTTATAACGAGGAATTTGTTTTTCGGACTGGCTCCAGAGAACCATATAAGTTTCGACCATGCCCATGTTTTAAAACAGCTTTCTTGTAACCGTCCAAACCACAACCCATATAAATGTTTGAATGATGAGAGAAATATTGGAAGCTTCCAAGTTCCAGAGAGATTTAGTCAAGGTGGGAATTAAGAGAGATGCCTCAGTGAGAAATTAAATTTTTAGTATAAATAATTAAGTATTCATTGTTAATACGTTACTTTTGAAAAATTTCTTGAGTGTCAGGGAGGAGAAACAGAGTACATGTGAATATTTTGGATTTATAAGGTGAAGTTTAAATCACTAGTGCCATTTTAAAGGAGGGGATCAGGAGGGAGTAGTAACGCATACATTCAAATGCTTTTTCAGATAACCCGGAGAGAAATCTGAAGACTCAAACAAACTGTTTTGGTCAATATATAGTTAATTTTTCTGATTTTGAAACGTTTACTGAAATACATTAATAACCATTTCACAGAATTTGATGTGTCATTTCCAAGAGTGGGAGCAGGACGGTTACGAAGGAACGGTTCTTAGAAATTGATAATGATATCAAACAGTATGATTTAGCATGTGTAAGAAATTGATTTTCACCATATCATATTTTCTAATGTCAACAAATGTTTTTTAAAGAACTGAACTTTTGTTTCAATCGTAAGAGACTAGATGTACTTACTAGCGTGTTTTAAAATCAAAGATATTTTAATGTGATAAATTTGATTAGATTTTCAAATCTACGAAGAAATTATATATTACCTAGCTAGTGTCCTAGATTCTACTGAAAAACATCAAAGACGAGTCCTAGAGGCCATAGATCGAGTGTCACTGACTTAAGAGAATATATGGAGCTAAATCCATATTAATCTTCTTAAACATAAACAAAATTATATTATTTCAATACTAATGTCTTTAAAGATCTGTATTTGTGTGTTTTCCTTTTACTTTTTAAAAAGAGTTTAAAGATATTATAAATTCTAATTTGAAAAAGATATTATAAATTCTAATTTGAAAAAGCATTTGAATGTAAGCGTTACTACTCCCTCCTGATCCCATCCTTTAAAATGGCACTAGTGATTTAAACTTCACCTTATAAATCCAAAATATTCACATGTACTCTGTTTCTCCTCCTTGACACGCAAGAAATTTTTTATTATTTCAATACTAATGTCTTTAAAGATCTTTGAAAATTGTTGAGCTTTTAAGAACTTTTTAAATATTTTTGAATTATTAAGAGGTTATGGCCTATGCCCGTATATCCACTTAGGCCAGGAACCAGAACATTTGATATGGTCCTCTCCAAAAAATTTTCCTTCGAACCGGCGACTTCTAAACTTTGCTAGAGAGTTTTTACCAGTTGCGTTATTGACGCTTATTTTTTTTTATAAGAAATTTACAAGATGTTAGAAAAGTATTAAGTTAAAATTGTTTGAAGAGAAACTGAAAGTAACACATGCAAATAAAGTCAATTGTAGAAATATAGATAATTTTGAAATTATGAAAGTGATTGGAAAAACTTGACCAAAATCTTGTTTAGTTAAATATGTAAAATTTTATGAATACCATCTCATTGACTAACATCTCATGAAAATTTCTCTAAACAAACTTTTTTCAAGACATCATCTTCTCTAATCAATAAATTTTCATAGCTCAACAATTATCAAAAATTTTAACAGCTGTTTACAAATTACCTGCAGCCATCGCGTTCTTTGTGGAGCCTAGATGTTGGTCGACTATCGAGCAAGCTTTGCTCCTTGATGTCTTGTCATAGTGAGCAACACGATTTGTGTCTCTTTACCTCTTTTTTATTTCTAGTACTTTCATTCCGATTTGTTTTTGAAGATTTAAAAGAAAAATGTATGAAACGTTTTTTAGGAAGTTTTCTATTATGCTTACATTTTTATACACAAATAGATTTGTTGTTGGGCGATAGAATCTATGTTTTTTGCAACACGCGTAATGGTATGAGTAATGTTGCTTAATTTATTTTATTTTTGTTTTATCTGCAAAATTTTTATATAGAAAGTAAATTTGTCGTTGGACGATAGAATCGATGTTTCTTGCATTGAGAACACGCGTTGCGATGTGAGTAATGTTGTTTTAAATATTTTTTTACAATTTTTTATAAAAGATAGAAAATAGATTTGTCGTGGAACGATCGATGTTTATTGCATTGCAAATACATGTTATGATGTGATTAATGTTGTTTTTGTAAATATTTTATAAAAGATAGAAAGTAAATTTGTTGTTGGACAATATAATCGATGTTGAAAGTATTGCGAATGTGTTATGATGTGATTAATGTTGTTTTAATTTTATTTTTTTGATCTACAAATTTATACAATATTTGTATGTAACCAACCGGATGTGCTAGTTTTTTAAGTTGTTTTCTTTTTTTAGATCGTAGACTTTGGCATTCTAAACTTACTAGTAGAAAGATGAAAAAAAATATACTTTTTTTTTTTGAAACACTGGTGAAAAAATTATACTTATCTTTTAAACTTTGTATATAACTTTGATCCAAGGAACTTACCGTAACATTAACATACGACCTAAATTTGAAATGTCATAGAATTGAGAGAGAGTCGCTCGCGCGTGGACGACACTCGCGGCGATTTTCTCTCCCAACCTTCTTCTTTTTCTGACCACAACCGCGTGCTCCGTCGATGGGGGTTCTCCGTCGATTCCGGCGACGAAGAGAGCCCCAAGGCTCATGGTGCTTCATCCGTAAACCGCAACAGCAACAGAGTAAAGCTTTCAGATCAAAATCAAGGGAGCAGTGGAAGGGAGAAGCTTCCTCGACATACCGACGGTAAGAGCTCTATCGCCGGTGATGCGACGGGGAATAGAAGAGGGAGATTCACGGCAAGGATCGAGAGAGTAAGGCGGTTAGATCTGATAACCGGAGATTCTGGAGGCTCTCACGGCTGTCGTTCGATGGGGGAGGTCGTCTATGGCTAGGAGGAGCTAAGCCACCGTCGAAGGTTTCAGATCTACTCTCTACCGCTTTAGATCTCTCACATATGAGCCTGAATCTCATCGACAACCAAAGATCAGATCTCTTCTTCCTCCTCGAAGCTGCTCTACGGTGGCGGGATGGCAAACGGATCCTGGATCACCATCTCCGTTTGGCTCGCGTCGTCCAGGCTCACCGGAGGACCTGTTCCGATGAGCATCCGCAATTCCATGGACGGCGGCTCAAACTCGAGTTCTTCAGTTTGAGATTAGGGTTAGAAAGAGACCGGTTTGATTCCGGTTCTTTTTAGTTAAACCCGAGCCAATTTTGATTCTTTGGTTTTATTTGGTTTGTTTTGTGATTTAGGCCCTAAAAGGATTTATGTAAATGGGCCTAAATCCGGAAATAGCCCATTGGGCATTTATTTAAAATAT
>NC_025701.1:12901534-12941612 GCF_000633955.1 Camelina sativa | reverse complement strand
AAAAAAAAAAAAAAAAAAAAAAATTCGTGTAAACCACATTGACTTCTTAAGTTCTAAATTCTAATGGATCAACATTTAAACCGACTCGAGAGTTTTGTTGGTTTTCCGGTTCGATTTCGGTTAAGAGAGTTAGTGTATATATTGGCCTCTCTGTTTTCCAATCAATTTATTACTATATGTGACCCACTCTCGTTGTCACTAGTGGAGTTTCACGCACGCTTCTTACTGGGTAAGGTTATACGCGTACCGTAACATCCATGTCCCGCGCCGCAGGGTATTATTTGCACTCACTTCGTCTTCTGTTTCCCAAATCGACGATCAAATTCAAATCGGCAACCTCCGTATTGATTCCCTCTGCTCCGATTGATTCAATGTCGCTGCTTAACCAACTCTTCAACCGTGGCATCTTTGGCGCCAAATGGTATCTCCTCCTTCTTCTTCTTCTTCTTATTATTAAACGTTTATCTCGTTTAGGATCTGGGTTTTGATTTGAAGAAGCTAGGGTTCTTCAAAAAGTTGTTCAATTTGAAGTTAGAGACTATCATTTTGATCGATCGTCCACAAAATTTGAGAAATTGAAGTAATTTTTAACAGCAAGACAAGCTTGAATCTGGCAATTGCTCGGATGAAGTTGCTGCAAAACAAGAGAGATATGCAGCTTAAGCATATGAAGAAGGAGATAGCTCAGTTCTTGCAAGCTGGACAAGAACCTATAGCTCGAATCAGGGTTCGTTCATTTTTATACCATCCCAGTTTGATTTTGTGTATGTTAGTTCTTACAATGAACAATCACGTTGTTTATGTTCTTGTTTGAGAGATTAGGTGGAGCATGTGATCAGAGAACTGAATTTATGGGCTGCTTATGAGATACTGGAGCTGTTCTGCGAGTTTGTACTTGCTCGTGTTCCAATTCTTGAAAGTGAAAAGTGAGTCTTTGGTTTTCATATGTGATGGGAGTTTACAATACGGATTAGTTGGGATGATCCTTAATATGTTATGTGTGTTTCTTTGTATAGGGAATGCCCTAGAGAGTTGAGAGAGGCTGTTGCTAGTATTATCTTTGCTGCTCCAAGGTGCTCTGAAGTGCCTGATCTTGTGCAAATTAAGAATCTGTTTGGTACAAAATATGGAAAAGAATTTATCATGGTTGCTTCTGAGCTTCGTCCGGATTCTGGTGTCAATCGTACTGTTAGTATACTTGGGGGGGCTAGTTTCTTCCTTATTTATGTTTTTGTGTACATATATCTAGAGAACTGCACTCTTGAATGAAGTGTTTTACTAGTTGGATTGTTTTACCTTTTTGGTCAGATCATTGAAAAGCTTTCTCCAACTAGTCCATCGGGAGAAGCAAGGCTCAAGATGTTGAAGGATATTGCGCAGGAGTACAGTTTGAATTGGGATTCTTCTGCCACGGTAGCAGAGTTCATGAAGAGTCATGAAGATCTACTGGTACTATTCTCTGAACTTAGACTTTTCAGTTTACGGGGAAGTTAGTCAGTTACATTCACATGCATCAGACTCCTAAATCAGATGTGAACTTTGAATCTTTGATACTACTCAGCTGTGTCACTGAGGAAAAAAAAAGTGGTTTCCCTAAATGGAAGCAGCATGACATTGATTTGGAAACTACAACTCCAAATGTGCTGCCCACTATTTCTATACCCGTCCGATCATAACTTTATATATCTGCATAGCAATGAGTTGATAATCTTCTGATGCCTAGTTATTATTGTACACGAATGCTGAGTTTGCTTTGATTTAGGAAATGCTTTACCAAATGAAGTTGGTATATAAAGTTGATAGTTTTGTTCTAACGTCATTTGTAGGGGGGAGCTAAGCAAATGCATCGTCAAGATGGTATCTCTGAACCTCAGCCATCCCAGCACGGCTACACTCAGTCTTCAGTTTCTAGGGAAGTTGAAAGTCTGCCTGCAGAGGCCACACAGAGATTCCAAAAGCTTCAAGCTCAAAACCCAGCGAGCAAAAACATGTCATCATCTAAATTGACTTCACCTTCTCAAGTACCTCCTGATACTAGACGGGATCAGACTGACGTAATGGAGAGAGCTCGGGCTGCTCTAGCTAGCGCTGATCGTGCAACAGCAGCTGCTCGTGCTGCAGCGCAACTAGTGAATGTATCTTATGGGGTTACTGGACCCACAGTAGCAGCAACAGAAGGGAAATCCTTGACATGAATGTAGTTGCTACGTCATATTTGTGAATAAAAGCAATTGTATTTGCTTCATAGTTCATACAGTGTGAGAAGGATAACGTTGTTTTCTTGGGTGCATGCATAGGTTTGGGAATGAGTATGCTAAAGTGTTGTGACTTGTGATTCTTTTGTAACTTATCTTTTTTAGGGTGTTTGGTCAACTAAACTCGGGTGGATTCTGTAGTCAATCTCTCAATGGTGTTAAATGTGACCACCGTATCAACCATACAGATATAACTTTTTAGTTTGCCAGTTTTACAAAAACTATGCAGAAAAAAACAACATTATTATGTAAAATTCGCATTTACTGTCTTAACTCTTTAGGCTCCCAGAAGCATCCTAATGCAAATCTCTCTTACTATATACGTAACTCTCACTAGTCTATGTTCTATAGATTTCAATATTTCATTCACAACAAAACCTTAAACATAACAAGTCGCAACAAAAACACCATCCCTTGTTTATCTATAGTTTTGTCTCTCCATCACATCTGCGTCTACACGCTCCTTCATACGACAATTCACTGATAGCTTCAACACAAATCTGCCACGTATGTCATCTTCTTTGCTCTTAGATTTTATCCAATATTCAAGAACATCTAGTTATGTCTTTTAGATACTGTGTTTGTACTGTCTATTCAAACATTAATGTGACACATCCTCTGTTTTTTTTTTCTTTCAAAACATAAAGAGAGTAAAGCTGGGACTTGACTATGAAGTCTCAGCTTCAAACGCAGTGAAGGGTCTGACAGATCGTCCTTAAGGTTTTACATCTTCAACAAGAACGGGAGGAAGTACTTCACCGTCCAGGGAGGAGGTTCTTGTTAGAAGTGTGATATTTTAACAAGAAAAAATGCTTACATGCATAATGACAAGAATCCGAAAATCATCATCAAAGCTACTACCATTGAGGGCCTTTGATTTTTGAGATATTTAACAATTATACCACATTTGAAACTCAAACTTTTCCAATGTACTACATTCTTAAATCTTTTTTCAATCTACCATAAATCTTTTTTCAATCTACCAAATCTGCTCATCCAAAATGACTAGTGTATCCTCCATTTGTTTGACTAAAAAACAAAATGTTTCTTTGTTTTTTATTAACTCTTTAACTTTAACTTTAACTCTCTCTCTCTTCGCTTCCATTCTCCTTCTCAATTTTCACGTTAACTCTCTCTCTTTGCTTCCGTTCTTCTTCTCTATTTTCTTTCGCTCTTTTTTTTCTTTTTTTTCAAACACCAGCAAAAAAAAGAGTGAACCAGTGAGTGGAAGAAGAAGAGAATCAGTAACCGCCATGTCTTCATCTGGTTCTTCTCAGCCTGGTTCTTCTCGGATCTCTTCTTACCACCGCCGTCGCCGGAGCTCTTTCGTCAGAGCTCTTTCGCCGGACAAACCGGAACCGCCAGATCGCCTCCTCATATATATCTCTTGGCCCTTGCTTTTTAGTTCTGTTGCTGGTCTTACTTTCACTACTGGATCTGACCGTTCGTCGTTGGCATAGTCTTCCGCTTCTCTTTGCAAGATCGATAGACCAATTAAACGCATCAGGTTGTCCACTATAATCTTATCGTGGACAAGTTATTTTACAAAGACAATACTTTATTTACTCGATAGACAAGTTTTACACTTGTCCACAATGTCCACTTGTCCTCTATTAAATTTGTCATGCACTAGATAATTCACAAAAATTTCTAATAAACAACATTTTTATTAACTCGGTGGACCAGTTTTAAACTCGCACTAAGGAGAGACAACTAATCCTTTATTTATTTATGTTCTAGACAAGTAATTTAAGCTAATGGACAAGTTTGTACTCCTCAAATTGTCTACGAAATTTGTCATATTAGCAGAAGGGCAAAAACGTCATTTTATCTTACATTTATGGTAGATCAGAAAAGAAATCTTGATTGTGGTATATTTAGAAAGTTTTGTGGAAAATGTGGTACATTAAACAAAATTCCCTTGATTTTTTTTTTTTGGATTTTGCAAATAAATAAATAAATAAATAAAATCATGTACCATTTTCTAAAACTCATAAAAGTGGGGTTTTAGATTTTATTAAAGAATTTGTAGAAAACTGTCAAAATCTAGATTCCCTATACTTTAGGGAAACTACCTTTTCTATGATTTTGACACATAATNTTTTTTAAAAAAAAAAAAAAAAAAAAACCATCCTAAAAACAACTACTACCATTAAGACCTTAATTTCAATGAGTTCATAGACATATTTTTATTATTGACCCAAGTCAAACTTGCTGCATTACGAAAGCCCTCTTATTTCTTCACCGGCCATAGGATATAAAACGTACTTGAGTGGAAAAATTTATGTATTCAATCAAACAAAGCGAAAAAAAGAAAAAGAAAATAAGAATATAATGATGATATATTCACATCGATCGTCATGGACCGTGTGCGTGTGACTGTGTGAGAAAAAGGTCCACTTACGACTTGGCCCTTCGGAGACACACAATCTCAACTCGTCCTTTCCAAACATTAACAATTTTTTTTTTGTGCTCAATTTTGTCTCTTTCTCATGTACGTTAGGTCTACTTCCTTGTCCAGGTGGGATCTCCACTATTTTCTAATATCATTTCCCACTTCTAAAGTACTCTAACGAATCTCTTCTTTTTTTTCTTTTTCTTCTTTTTACATCATAAGAAACAACAGAAGGAAAAAAAAAAAAAAGTACGTGCGGAAGTTTCAATTCTGCTGGGCGGCATTTTGATTATTTCAACACATTAAAAAGAAAAAACTCGAGTTTATATAATTATTCTGGTGAACCACTCTCTCCTCAAAGATATTTGTATCAAAAAGTAATGGAGGACACGTAGGGCCGAATGAACAGACAGATGGTGTGTGATTAAGCAACTGTATTCTCTCTCTCTCTTCCATGTCCTAAACCTATGTCTCCATACATACACATTCTCTACAAAAACTCATTTCCTCTTCGGATCCCTCCTTTAAATAGCGTATCCTTCTCTCCCTTCACTCAAACATACATTAATCATATTCTATATGAAGAGGGAGAGGAAGAGACAAGGACCGGAGGAGAAGGAGGAGGAGGAGAAGAAGGAAGAGAGGAAGATGGAGGTGGTGGTGGTAGATGCATTGGCTGCAGCAGCAACGGTGGCTGCGGCTGCGGCGGTGAAGGATGAGGAGGAATTGTGGGGGATGAGGCTCAAGGCGGGAGATGGTGTGGTCGATGAGCTGATGACTTGGAGCACCGTTTGGTTGCCTTCATGTTGGGACGTTGAGTTCGTTGAGAAAAATTATGAAGTTTTGTATAATGATGTTTTGTGGGACGATGATCTTTGGAATTTGAACACTTCTTCCACTCAGCTTCCTCCTTTAGATAACATAAGACAAGATTGAACGTTTTTTTCCAATCGGTTCGGTTATGGAGATCATCTTTTTCGGTTTTCGTATGAACCATGCATATTGTAATCAAAATTACTTGTTTTGATTTGGTATGGTTTCATTTTAAACTTTTAGTCTTTAGATCATAAACTTTTTTTGTCAAAAGAAAAGTATTACCTAATTTGAGGACTTTTTCTCAACTTGGTTTTGGCTTTTCTCTTGGTTTAGTATAAGTTTTTGGTTTTCTCCCGGTTCAGCAAACCGAACTAAGGTTCTTTATGAATTTGGATCCTTTTTATAGATGTACACCTGTTGATTTTCATTTTTTGGATCCTATCTTTGCCCGACATGAATCCTGGTTAGGTTGGTTCTTAGAAGCAGCCACACTGTTCTACTAAACTAGACTCTATATATCTTTGTTCGGATGGTAGAAGTTCGAAACGAATGAAAATTGGATTCACGGTTCATAATTTCCATACCACTATAGGGTACGTAGACATTAACAAACACAATAAATAGGTTTAAAATTTTCCATAAAATTTAAAAAATACATTTGGGAAAAAAAAAAGCCACATGGAGGAGAAAAATCTAGAAGTCGGGTGGCTTGTAGGCATTGAAATCGATATGACGACTTTAGTTGCATTTTTGCATACGTTGGTTGTACTCAAACATCTCTGGTAACATGTTTAGTTATTTTGTAGAGATGTCTTATAATTCATGGGTTCGATTCTAGGATTAAACAGAATAAATACCCAATGTTATCCCTTTTACAAAAAAAAAAAAAACATGTTTACTTAGCTCTAATTTTACTCTGTGTTTTTCCATATGCGTAGTCGTCATGTAATTCCTAAAGTGTAGTTTTAAGATAAATATAGAGGTAAGTAAGTTTCTAAACTGATATGGAAGTCAAAATATTTAAAACTGAACAAATAAAATAATGTCTGGGATCAAAGGGAGAACGGAGAGTAAAAGGACAAAATAAATTTGAGACAACGACAAGAAGAAAATGGCGAAAGAAGTTGAATCAGAAGACAAAATTCTAGTTTCTTGTTTTTTACTGCTTTCTCGATTATTAATCAAACTCAAAATGAATCGAACATATATACATATATATAGAATATCTGAATATGTAGCATGCATGAAATAGTCCTCACACTCTCGTTTTTTTTTTTTTTTTACTATCCTCACAACAGTGATAGAAAAGTGGCAACTATTTTCAACCACCAAACTCTTATTTAAATCTCTGGAGTACCACATTTTTAGTAATTTAATATTTCCATTTCTTTTAAGTATATAGTTTAACTGAGTTATCGTAGATGCTACAATAAATGTGAGAGACTGGATCATCTCTATGTTCATTTCGGGGAAGAGATTTTACCCAAGAAATAGGTCTCATGGACCTGCGAAGACGGGACTGCTTACTGAATCAAATTATTGCTATCAGCTAGCCCAAATTGTTATATAGACAATCCAAATTTGATATTGGATCTCTCTTCAAATCAATTTTACATTTGCTTTTTCTATCATTATTCTTCTTGTTAGACATACCCATGTGACCAATTGACTCCTTACCCAAAACATATACGTATATATATATCCCTGTTTGTCAAGAAATTTGTATATCATTTGTTTTACTACACTTTAACGAAGTTTAAAACTACCATATACTAATTTGTTTCATTTAGACAACATAATTTGTTTATTCTGTTGTAAAAAAATCATTTTACATTACAGAAAACGTTTTGCGTGATTAGAATATCAACATTGCTACTTCGCCTCCATCGATCGTTATGTCTTCTTCAAATTTGATCACCGACACACTTAAACGTAGGTTGAGCAAGCTTCTTCGTTTTGCTTTCTATAGCTACTATGTTTCCACTTTTGTTGTATACATTTTCTTCTTTACATCTCCATCGGGTAGCTAAAAAAATCAATATATGGTCTGCCTAATAAATTGCATCCATTCAATTCCCAACGCTACGAAAATGGCACCTATCTTGGGAATGCAACTCATGATTATCATCTTCTTTTTTTTTGCATACATTTCTTGTTGGACCACTTCATTGTTTTTAAAACAATGAATCATAATTTAAAAAATTTGGACCATCTAACCGAGGAATAAACAGAGAATATCTAAGGAACATGCATGTGACAAGAAACCCAAATCAGTAAATCTAAAACATAATTGAGCAAATGTGATATACGTACTGCCAAAAAAAAAACGTATATTAACTTTTCCTTGTAAATTACAACACATTGTATAGGTTATTTCGTTGTATATTTATACATAACAGCTATTTCAATTATAGATAGAGAGATATATATGTGTGAACAAAAAAAAAAAAGAACAAAGCAGTGACATAGAAAACGACAGATACAGAGACTCGATCACTCAAATTACAAATGACTCAATGACACAGCACGCCCGTCATCTTCCCTCCGGGCTGCGCCTGCTCCACCACATTAAAACATAGAGAGGGACTAGTTAGAAAGAGAGAAAGATTTGGAGTTGTCTCATCTCATGTCTGAATATAACAATCTCTGACCGTTCTTGTCATATCAAGAAAACAAAATAATCTCTCACGTTCGTTATTTCTTTTTTTCCCTCATCGAAACATTCTCTCTTTCTTCATCTCCGTTTCTGTATGGGTTGTCGAGATATTCTGTTGACTTTCTCCGTCGCTCTCTTACTCATATCTCTGTTCCAGATCTGGCTTTTCCGGGAAGGACGACAAGTTCCGGAACTATCGGAAGACCAACTCGGAAAAGACAGAAAAGCCCTGCTCGCGTCCAAGAACAACAAGGACGACGACGATGTTCATCAACGACTCTATCAAAGGTATTTTAAGGGAAGATCTTTTGGTGTAAACAACACAAATTCTTCCTTTGAAGATTCCAATAGAAGGATCCCTAGTTCCCCTGATCGCCTTCATAACTAGTTAGTTCGTCGTGCCTTGTTTAGCTTTTTCTATATTCTTTTGGACTCTTGCCTCATTTTGTTAGCATGTATTATTCGTAAAATTGCTATCTAGATATACTGGTAAGAAACGAGAGCATTTTGTTTTTTCTTGGCATTGGGATCAAAGGAATGTGCATACGGTAAATGTAATAAACTCCGGAACGTTTTTTTTTTTGTAATCGGTTATTGCATTGATTTATGTATACACTTGATGAGAAATAAATATTTATGGAAATTATTACGGTATTATGATCAGTTATACGCACCTTCACACTTTGATTATCTGGTTCATTCATATCCGTGTTTTCTATTAATTTGATCAAACTTGACAGTGTTTCAAGTAGAGAAACATTAAGTCATCATTCACTCCCACTTTAGCTACAATGAAAATCTTTGTTTTTTCTTTAACATCCATGCTAGCTAGATGCATGACATTTTTAATATATCGTCATTAATAAATCTTCTTGATTCATTTATCTTGTTTCATAACATTTACGATTGAGTTTTGTGGGCAGTTTTCTAATATGGAGTATATATATATCCGAATTAAAAACAGAAGAAAAAATGATGAACTAAAAGTAAATGATCTTTGGTATCTACTCCACTAATAATTGACACTTTCTTTCATATATATGGAAATATTTATTGAAGAAGTGTGTGTATATATGCTCTGCTGATTTCTCATTTATCAGATTTAGGTAAATTGTTTGGGACTCTTTAATTTTTCACAAATTTATGTTTTTTTAGTTGTGGTTCCATGAAGACTAAAAAAAAATGAAATTTAAAAATGCAAGTGTAAGTTTCTGTATCAGCAAGTTATCCACATTATGTTTACCACTAAATAGTAGTAAGTGGAGCTGACGGCATTAAGCTTGCCATCACAAAATTCAAAATAGAGAATAGGAGAATTAATAATTGAATATCCAAAACCTCTACAGGAGAAAGAAAGACAAGACGAAGGCATTCATTTGAAAAAAATAAAGGTTGGTAAGCTAATAATATTAAAGGTTGTCGTGACGAAGGACCCACTTAAATTGACGTGATCACGCTCAAAGTTTGTATCTCATCAACGTTAAAAATTTGCCAGAAAAAGGAAAGTCTTCGATGAGAGAGTCTGTAACAAAAAAAGGGTCAACTAGTGTTGAACATCGAATCAGTAATAGTTGTTAGTAATAAAAACATATTACAAACATGATAAACAATGAACCATGGGACACGTGTGGTTCTTGTCGCGATATTTTATGTCAAGGCTTGTGGGTGGATCGTCGATCCTGTGAGTGGATCGTCGATCCTGTGAGTGGATCAATACGTTAGATGGGATCGCGATCGGGGGGATGAGTTCAGGGTCAAAAGTAAACGTCAAATAAGTGTATAGAATTAGAATAACGCGCACAAACTAGTTAATCAAATTAAATTTTATAGATCATTAAATTAAATGCTAACATTTTTATATTCTCACAAACTACATTTAATTCGGTGGAAACAGTTTTACGTACGCCCTCAAAATCAGCTAGACAATTTTTTACAAAAAGTAATAAATTAGATTAGTACTCGTGCTATAGCACAGGTTGAAATTCTTTTTATATATATTATTTTAATATAATTTATATGATTGTTTTTAATAGATTTTTTAGATAAAATATTATGTTTCAGAGGTTTAGCATGGTAAACTGATAAACGATTGTCATTTCTATTTTGGAGTATTTTCGGTATGAATATGAGCAATGTCGATAATGGTAAAAGGAAAATTGGATGATTTATATCGAAAGTTTAGAAGATTCTCATTAAGAATTTATTTTTAATTGAAGATTTTATTCCTTTGTTATACTTCATAGTATATTTTATCATCTCTAATAAGTTGGTTAAAAATATGGTCTAGCAAAAAATCTGCCGAAAATAAATTTGAAATATTCTCTTTAAGATTTCGGAAACAATGTGATTCTGAAAAAATAAATTTGCTTGATTCTCTAAAAGATTTTTGGGAACAATGTACTTCCGAAAATAAATTTCGGTTGAACCGACTGTTAATCTTGTAACCAATTAATCTATCAATTTGGAATATTCTTAATAAGATTTTCGGTAACCATTTTTTTTTTTTTTTTGGACAAATTCGGTAACCAATTTAATCTATCAATTTCGAATACCTTTTAAGATTTTTGGAAACAATTAAGGTTGCACTCACTATTTAACTTGTAACCAATTAATCTATTAATTAATTAATGTATAACCTATTTGTAACCACTTATTAAAATTATATATATTATCTACAAAACAATGTTGTGTACTTCCGTTTTATTACAAAGGGGATTGTAAACTCACTACAAGAAAACATGGTTAAATACTACTAAATTTCCTACCAAAGTTTTGGTAAGACAAATTTCCTACCAAAAACTTACAATTATTTTACAAAAAAACAGTTATCGAAGGAAATTGAGAGGAAAATTCCTACGAAATATAATTGTGAGAAATTCGTAGGAAATTTCCTACAAAAATCTTTCAAAACGTAAAATCGTAGAAAATTTTGTAGGAAAATGGAACGAATTAAATAGGAAAAAAAGGGTTAGGAATTTGGTAAGAATATTTCTTTCTAATTTCCTACGAAAAATATACCGAAGATATTTTGTAGGAAACTCGTAGAAACATTTCCTTCCAATTTCTTACGAAATATGTTTCCTTCCAAATTCCTACTGATTGAAGAAATAATTTCTACCAACTTCCTACAAAAAAGTTAGGTGTAGGAAAATTGTAAGTTTTATTTATTAAATTCATTTACTTATAAATTTAAAATCACATATATATATATATATATATTTAAAGTAAATATATATTACAAAATAATTTTTTTATCTATTTAATTATAAATTTAAATCTCTACTACTTATAGTTCTAGTTTTGTTTTAGAAAATCAATAAACTTTTTCAAACTTAATCCTTAAAGTTTTAAATTAAGTCATTTTCTTAATCCCAAAACACTAACCAAAGAATTTATTTATTTAACTCAAATATGTGAAGATTATTTTCAAATAAAATTTTAAAACAAACATACTGGTTTCCATTAAAATTCCTATAATTAAGGTTTTCTAACACATTAATATATTAATTAGTGAAAGCTTCTTATTCGCTAATATACTGAAACAAGGATTGCACTGTCCACCGTTGATATATTGAATGAATCCAACGGCCTATATCTTCTTCTTCCTTTCTCTCTTCTTCTCCTATGTCTGTCTCTTCTACTTCACCGATGAAACACAAGTTTCTTTAGTTTTTTTTTTACTCATGTCGTCAATTTCAGTCTTGTGACAAACGAGATGATGATGAACAAAGAATTCACAAGTACTTTTCGAGCCGTCGTTCACCACCATCACATCTCGAAGCTTCCGCTGCCGTTCACCACCATATCTCGATCCTCTACAGCTGTGGGTTCTCTCAATGCCACGATTTCGATCTATTAGACTATTACCTTATTTTTGTTTAGTTTTTTCATTTCGTTGAGTTGATGGAATTGATCGATTTCATATTCGATGTTTCTGTGTTTTTGTTTGTGTTTCAGATTTGGATCTGAGAAAAAATGACTGAGCCGACAACCTCTGGATCTGGTGAAAGAGGGTTTGCCTGAGCCGACAACCTTTGTATCTGTCGTGGTGGTTTTCACCGGTCCGGTTTGAAAGGTCTTTTGCCGGTGTTGGTTGGAGGGGATAGATTCTCGCCGGGTCTTTCCAAGCCGCCGTGTCTACCGCAAAGCCGTGGCCTTGAATCCGCCGGAGCTAATGCCCTGACTCTCTGCCTCCGGTTATACAGCAAGACCCGAGCCCCCGATATGATTCCGGCGAGATTTTCCGATTGCTTCCGTTTTGTAACTGTGTCCTCATTGTAATCGGCCCAGCCCTAGCCCATTAAGGGATCTTAATTTTAATATATATATATATATATAAAAAGTTAAAATTGTATGGATCGTAAAACTGTATTTGGGATTATATATTGTTTCAATTGTTAATAAATTTTGAATTTATAAAAATGCAAAACTAACTGGAAAATTAATTGGGGGTTTGATTTAGAAAAAAGAATGAAGTTTTGGTAGGAAAAATGAATGAAGCTTTGGTAGGAAAATAGTATTAAAATTTCGAAGGAATTTGGAGTGAAATATTTGGAAGGAAAACTAAAGGAAATAATTAGAAGGAAAACCGAAGGAAATAGTATCCTTTGAATATATCGAAGGAAAATAGACGATACTGTCTTTCACTGTTCTTTCTTTTTCCCTACGAGATTTCCTTCGAAAATAGTTTTGTAGGAATTTTGAAAGATATTTCCTTCCAAATTCTCACTAATTTTGATTTCCTTCGGGCTATTTCCTCCTTCGTTTTTCGTAGGAAAATGGTAAGAAACAACGGTTTCTTACTAATTTCCTTCGATTTCTATGGTAGGAAATCAATCATTTCCTTGTAGTGACTGTAATCTTAAATAGTTGACAAAAAAACTGTTAATCTTAAATACGAAAAGAAAAGAAGATAAACAAATTTTATTGATAAAATTAAAACCACAAGAACTTTTACATCTTACTAACTACAAAGAAACAAATTTAGCTAACAATCACACGAATTATATATTAACCCAATTTTGTGTGTCAAAAGAAAAAAAAAATAGTGTAAGTGTTCATATTTTTTTCCTTCAATAATTGGGGTCGGCTTTTCGAAGTAGCCTGTTCAAGATAAACTTGGATAAAATTGCGAAAAAAACTATCTCGACATTTTCTTCTGTTGGTTTGGTAAAGTGTACGTAATTAGAAAAAATAGCTCTTAAGAAAATTATATTGAAAAAATGCATTAGTTGACATATGGAAATGAATTAGTTTAGTATTTATTTGGAATTAATCAACGTGAGTATACTATATTAACAGATTACTTTTTGTTTATGCAGAGAATGTATGTTTATTGGAAGAATATGCTTTTATTTGGTTAAACTAGAATATGACCCGTGCTAGAACACGGATTGAAATTTATTTATTTTGTTTATTTGATAATTTTTATTTAAAACAACGTATATGTGATTATTTTATTTGTTTTAAAAAAAAATTTCTGGATGGAATATTATGCCATGAAATCATATACTAAATATGATTTATGAAAATAACATCTATTTTGTAAGATATACTCTAGTATATCTAGATTTTAATCTGCGGTATAACGTTGATTAAGTTGTGTGATAAAAAAAAATAATTTTTTTTTGTTAATTTTATTTGATTTGTTTAGTTTTTAAAATTATATATTAAATTTTGATTATTAATTTTATGACTTAACCTATAGTATAGCTCATATTTATTTTAGGACCAAATATGTAACATATATTTGTCAAAATCATCGTGACCGAGAAAGCCTACTAAAAAACATTATTCCAAACTTAAATTTAATCTGAGAAATCATATTTTTTAAATTTTAACCCGTGCTCTAGCAAGAAATCATATTTCTTGATTTTTTTTCATATTATAGTGACATATTATTGACCAATGCTATAACAAATCAAGTTAGAGTGTTTATAATTTTTAACTTCTTGATCTATCATATATTTATTATTCTTAAAAATATCAAATTAAACTATTTTTAAAGACTCCAAATTAAATTATTGTAAAATTTTATTATAGTATATAAAACAATACAATTCAACAAAAAAAATATGAAATAAATTTAAATATTCAAATTTTGACATGTTACTCAGTCAAAATTTTCTGATAAAATTTGATAGATTTTATTTTTTAGTATAATCGAAAATCACTTGTAATCTGCAGAAAAATGATTAATTTCTGAGATTTTTTTGTCTATACATGGTTAGTTAAATGTTTTTTTGGAGATTTTATTTTATACTTTGAAATATCTTTTTAAGAGGATCCTAATTATAAATCTATATAACCTATCAAATAATTAATCCATATAACCTATCAAATAATTAATCTTAGTTATAACCTATATTAATAGTATATGGTCTACCAATTTGAAGTCATGTACTTCCCTTTTATTAAAAAAGGGATATTTGAATGTTACTGAGGATGTAGAGTTGAAAACAAAACAACAAAACAGCCAGCTTAAAGTATGAAATACAAAAAGTTCAATTATTAAAGCTGAAAGAAAATGCGTTGCTACATATTTGAAAGAAAAAAAAGTTTGTCAAAAAAGATTTAAGTATTATTTTTGTTGACGATCGTTTTTAAAAAGTTAAGACATATTCTCTTCTTTAAAATAATGATTCTAGGTTGACTAACTAAACTATCAATGTTGGAATGCTATCCTTAAAGGTTGATTTTGTAACGAATAAATTCCTTAAGAATATTTTGGAGCGTAAGAATTTTGAATTCGACACCAGGTCTAGTACTCTTCCAAAAAAATATTTGAGCTCAACTGGTTAAAATTACCAGCAACACTCTTATATTCATTTCTTTTGTTTTAAACTTACGACAACATCATTTGGAGTTGGAGTATACATATAAGCAGCTCAAAAGACGAGATAATTTGAAAGTTAAAAAATTACCAGCACTTAACAATTATTTGTTAATGCTGTTCAGCCTGTTCTAACACTTAAACCCCGCGCAATGATTGCGTAAGTGATAAATAAACTGGCTATGATTTCACATAAACAAGCATCACAAGGCGAAGAAGAGGGCCGAAATGAGTCAGTTGACTACGTAGTTGGGCTTTAATTTATTTATGAGTCCCGTCAAAAACCCTAAACTCAAATTTGCTTCAATACCTCATTTTATTCACTGGTCCAAGAAGTTTTGTGTTAACTTTTTTTTTGTTAGGCCCTCGTCAGATACCAAAACGGGATTGGGATATGATACCAAATCGTAATGCCCCAGGCGGCCAGGCTGAGTGGAAAATATCAGATCATCTATATGTACGGATATGTTTCTGGTACTATTCGACCTGCATTAAAATTTTCCTATATTTTTCTTACACTTGATTTGTAAACGCATATCTATAGGATGACATCTCCAATAGTATAATGGTTAAGAAAACAAATCTAAGTATAAGATATTTTGGAAAGGTTTCCACAAAAATCATGAGGAGATGGGGATGCCAAACGGGGTTTAATCAAAATGACGGTCACTGACGTTTTGGGATTTACTCATTTTTTCAAAAAATGAATATTGAAAGAGTTTTTAAAAGAGAGGAGAGGACCACAAACAACATGTCATTTCATTTTTCATCCCAAAAGGCCAGCCACGAGCCAACCCTTCTCCTAATATGAATTAAATTATTACAAAATTCCAAAATTTCTTTTTAATTTGGTGGGTCCAACTGCCCTTTCAATCTTTTTAATAAATCTATCTATTGATTTGGTCCAAATAAGACATGGTTCAATTATTATTACACAGTATTTTTTTTTTTGTCTGTTGAATTTTCGAAAGCAGATTTTAATTTTGTCTTCAATTATTTGACAATAATAAAATTTTCTAACAAAAATTACTACTTTCAGTTTTCCTAAGGTATTCGAAACTCTCTTTCTGTTTGTTTGACCTTAAATAAAACAAAACCATCAAACCAAACGTTGAGGTTGATAGACAGCATAAAATATGGGAAGGAACTGGCAAAGCCATAAAAAAGTAGCTTTAACCGTTTTTAGTTTTGAAAACATACTGACATGAATAATTATAATTTTTAATTTCTCTCTTCCTATGATGCCAATAAAAATGAATATATTATTTCTCTATCTCGCTTCTATCATTTTTCAGTTTTTCCCAAGTGGGAAGTGGAAACAACAAGTAGGGTTCGTTCTTGTTCTTGTCAATTAGGAAGTCTTTCCAAATTTTACTAGCTGTCTTTGCAAACGCAATGTAATACTTTTGGGAAAAAAAAAAAGATAAAGGAGAAAAACCGAAAGATGATAATTTCTTTTAAATATTATATTCGTCAATATAATACTTTTATAACTAAGTACGTACAGGTTGACTGACCCAAAGAAAAAAAAAAAACTAAGCACGTACATACATTTTATCTTTCATTTATCTAATATCCGGTAACTGTAATAGAAGAAGCGGCAAACCGAAGGTTGAATGTGATATTTACGAGGCCAATGTCTCTCAGTCTATCTCTAGGCTCCTTCGTGCGGACCCAACTCTCATGCTACACAACAACATCCTAAGATGTGACTTTTACATCTTTTAGTTGTGTCCTGCCTTTCTATGAATTGGACTTTTGTATCACTTAGGACGACAAAGACAAAAAGATTTCTCACAACTCTATTTAATGTGTACCTATACTTTATTTACCTCTTCTACGTATTAGCTTTAGATAATCATATTATATAGCACTTCCAAACAAAACTTGTTTGAAATTATCCATCTTACCAAAAAATTTAGCACCACCAAAATTAACATATCTTATGTACCACAAATATAAATTATTAACGGGTCGTTGATAATGATATGATGATATTAACGCCGATTGATATTTAATCCAAATCCAATATACGCGTGTGTGGTAGTTAGTATCCATTTTCATCTTAGCTAGAATTTGAAAAGGAATTTGGACTATACAGAAAAAAAATGATACATCAATTGGCAAGGACAACGACGACTCATGGTTAACTTGTCCATTGTGCTTATTATAATTGGCTGTCAAGCCACTTTTTATTTTGAAATCCCAATTCTGATTCTTTTAAGATGATAATTGTCGTTCCCAAAAGTTTTTAAGAATCTGTTTAACTATATTATTATTGTAAAGTTCTTAAGGATGATCATTAGATTTTATCCTTAGTTTCGTTCCGTGTGGTTTGTTAGTTTTTTTTTTTAGTATGGAAAATAATTTACAAATTAGACTCAAATGTCTCGGATCGGTTCACAAACTTTTTTCTGGCTTCAGCTTACCAAAATTGAAGTAAATATTTTTATAGTAAATCGTTAATATATTTTAATTATATGAGTCTTGGTCTATAATTTGTTTGGTTTAGTTTGGTATATAGATATTTTAATAGTAAATCGTTAATATATTTTAATTATATGAGTCTTAGTCTTGTTCTTCTATATAAGAGTAACGGTTTGAGACGTTACTCAAGACTAATCGGTTAGTTTTGGTTTGAGAAGTTATGTTTCAAATTCGGGTTGAGAGGTCATAAGCATGTTTAACTAGAGTATTTTCAACAATCAAAATGCCTTTGCACATTCTTATTACCAAATATATACATCAGTGCTATATTTATAATACAAGAAAAGTCACATTATTGGTCACTTCTATGTACATAAACCAAGCCGCGAAGCACAATTAAGTGCCAAATTAACTTCTGTCGTTGCAGAAGAAAAAAACTCACTAAAATTTGTAAAGTGAGATATAACGCGAGTACATTCACTATTCAGTAGTTAACACCTAATGGTGAATTTGCAGCAGCAGCAGTGAGCGCGGCTCTCTTAACGAATCTTCCTTTCATGCGTGGTCTTTTCTCCGCATTCAGTTTACGTACCTCGTACCTTATCTTCTTAGAAAACAACCTTGTCCTCCTCTTCTCTCTGTACCTCGAAACCCTAGCTTCTCTACCTCCATCTCCAAACCCACTTGATGGTAAACATCCACCAACGTACTGCTTCTGATGACTTTGATCTCCACCAAATTCTCCCTAAAACACACAATTCAAAATTAGATAAAACTCACTATCATCGGAGGAAAGAAATGGAATCCTAACGAGTAATGAATATATATATACATATGTATAACATACCATGGAAACAGGTGGCCAACTGCTAATGTCAATGTCTAGTTCCGGTGGCTCTCCCGAAGTCCACGGTCGACCTTGGCCTCCCCAAGTAGATATAACCGAGTCGTAGTTTAATCTTAGCATCAGAACATTCTTCTCTTCTTCCTCCTTCACCTTAACAACGCATTCACCACTACTTTCAACATTCTTCATTACCTCTTCTTCGGATGTCTTGTGTGACGACTCGTAATCAAAACTTAGCTCAAACGGTACCGTTCCATCCACGTCTTTCCGATCATCATCATCGAATATTTCCATGTTTATGGCTTTCTTTTCTTCTACTTCTTCTTCTTCAATCTCGTCTTTTTCGACTTTGAACATCTCTGTATTAGAAAACCCTAGGTCCTCCATGGCGTAAGACTCAGTGTCTAACCCGCGACCGAGCAGAGTCTCCACGTCAGCAGCGAACTCCTCAAGCTCCATGTCGGTCGGGAAAAAACCATTAAGACAACTCTCAGCGTTGTCTTCCTCCTCATCGATCATCACACTGATCATAGGAAACTCGATCTTCGGCGCAACGACATCGTTCAAGAATTGTTCAGCCACCAACGGATCGAGAACCGGCACTTGACAGATCAGCTGCTCTTCTAGCTCATAGCTGTCGGTCTGATCCTCAACACTAATCTCCGGAACCAAGTCATGAAAAATCGACAAATTGTTCTTCTTACCTGAGCCACGTGGGGTCCGAGCTTTACGAGTGAACCCGTGATGCCAAGTGGCGGCTTCGTGTGGAGGAGAAGCTGATGACGAGTGGCTGCTATGCTTTACGGCCGCCGGGCTGGCCGTCTTCAAACGGACCCTCTCGTGCCGGCGAGCGAGAGGGTTTGCTGAGTGGACCAAACTGTCGCAAGATTGACAAAGAAAAGCATCGTCGGCCGCGCAGTACCACCGTGCCCGTCTCTTCACGCAGCTATCGCAAGCCCTCGCCGTCTTCGCTCCAACAGCATTCGCCAAACTTTTCATCTTCTTACAAACTGTAAAACCAACATCAACGACAAGAGCACGAGAGCTTTGATTTCGAGAGAACAGTTTCAATAATTGAAATCTATTATTGCTCTGCGTTACAAGTAAGATTTTTTTTTTTTTGTGTGTGTCGTCGTCCTAGAAGGATTTGGGCAGTGAGTGTTTGAGATTGAAGAGGATGTCCCGGAAGAAGTGCGTACTCTTTTGTGTCAGTGGATTTTTGAAGTTATAAAAATTATTTTATGCACTTTTTGGGTGTTTATGTCTTCGGTTGAGACCCCACGTTGAGGCCTTATCTGATTTGTGATTGGTTGAGTTCAGAAGATGATCCTCGTAATAGTGTTTTAATTGGTCAGATTCTTTATCCAGTGGATTTCTAGTGTGGTCCATCTTGTCGCTTTCCTTGCCCAATCCCTCGTTATTTATTTTTCTCATTTTATTGTATCCAGTGGATTCGCCATTTTTTTTGTTTATTGTAGACTTTTTTCTTTCCTTTTTTTTTGTGGATTTTGTTATTTCTTTCTTTTTGGGTAGCAAAGGTTTCTGTTGTCATTTTTATCTTTTCTTTGTTGTCTACCATTTTTTCTATAAAGACTACATGTATATAGTATTCCCTATGCTTTTAATAGATTAATACTAATTTAGCTCGGCATCATATGAACCATGCACTAATCCTTAAGCCCATTTAATTTGGTCACAAAATAAAACACTAATCTTTGTGTACTATTTTACATGAGGACATGTAATTTTCTAAATGTTTTCGTCTAATTATATTACACTTTGATATAATTCCCTTTTATTTAATATATTAGTAAAATTTCATAATTATTCAGTAACTTCCAAATAGCAATTCAATCGGGTGTGCCCTTAATTATCGAGTTTATCTCTTGTAGATAATCATTCATATAAAATCATTAATGTCCACATAATTCATTTTTTTTTTTAATAAAGGATGTAACATCAGGACTTTTCAAGTACTATCCATAGAATTCATTTCATGTTCACGAGGTTTTTGTCAAGGAGAGAAGCGAACAGATTACAGTACACATATGGTTTATTCAAAATCGTTACAATTTCCTAAAGATAAGGGAGGGCTCATCGTGTTACATTAGAGGCATTTATCCCCGGGCTAGAGAATGTGTGTGGCTCAAAACTCAAATATATATAGCCGATATAAGTACAAGAACTCTTGAAACGAAATTTACTTTATAAATTTTAGACTTTGAGTAGAAGCTCCATAATATGAAAGAAACACATACAAGGCCCTTATTTTAAGCCCACGAGAATTGTACGATTTCTTAGGGAAACTGTAGACCTCACTTTTGGTTCGATTGTTCGTTTTAATCGATGATACAAGAAGTCAAGAAGATGATTATTTACTCAGAGTATCCATTTAGAGATTTTTCTTTGGTTCACAAATAATGTCACTTCATAATTCTAATGTGGTTTTTACATTTAATTTTTTAATTTACCTCTTAACCCAAAACTTATTTTCATTGAATTTAAACTATTAGTTACTTACTAAATATGGACAAACATATATAATTTTAATTTTTCTTAATTTGTGTGAATTTTATCAAAATAACACTTTTTGTGAAACAAAGAGAGTAATAATCTAATTTTCCATGTTGGTCACTATTATTTAGCATTATTATGACAATATATGGTCACTATTCTTTTGTTAATACTTGATCGACATATATTAAGTGTCATCAAAATAATTTTGTAATACTATCTATTTGGCATGTGAATTATAGTTAAATTAAAAAATAAATCAATATAACGCTTCTATAATTGAAAATATATAGTAACATATTTTGAGTATTATATAAACCGCAACCGAATCTTCCAAGTTCCAACATGGAAAATTAGTTCTGAGTAATAATCACATGATCATACTTGCAATTTAATTTTGCTCAGGTCATCGTTTCAAAAATTATGCAAGAAAAGTATCTTGCAAATTAGTCATCACAAATTTGCTACGGTCACATGATCATACTTGCAATTTAATTTTGCTCAGATCATCGTTTTAATAATTATGCAAGAAAAGTATTTTACAAATTAGTCAGCACAAATTTGCTACGGTATTTGCTATACCTTTCATAGCAATAATTTACGAGAATTCAAGTTGCCAATGTATGTAGTAATTATACAACAAAGTTACTAGAGAAATGTTGTTGCATTAATACAACAAATATAGCAAAAGATTAGTTTTTTGCAATTTTTGTAACGTATATGCAACAAACAAGAATTTGCAACAATATATTGATCTATTGCAATAATTTTTGAAGTTGCAATATAACTATTTTTTGTAATGGATCTTTGATGATTACAATCTCCTAATGTTCTTTAGTTGAGAGATGGACGGTGAAATACAGCCTCCTCCTGGTCGGAGAAGTGATCCAGCGGATCCTTGAAAATAAAATTAAAAAGATAGCATGGGGTCAAATGAATTCAGAAAGCTAAAACGTTGTGAGATATTACTAGAACACGACTTTCTCACCATGAAAGTAACATTGGCCAGATGGGAATCAAGGGAAGCTGAGGGAACACACCGAGGAGGATTGGGCAACCAGGACAATATCTGTTTGAACAATAAATGCAAACACTAGGGTCAAACTAGAAGTGCGTAAGGGAAACCAAAAAAAAAGAAAAATAGTTAAGCCAAAAGACAAAAATGTAACGATTAGGCTCCTTGATGATTACCTTCTCCTGATGTTCTTCAGTCAAAAGATGGGCGGTGAAATTGTCAATAAGATAAGGTCTATATCAGATAAGGCAATAATAATAGTTGGACGTGGATTCTCCTCAGTGAATTCACGGAATAACGGTTTTTTCATACCTCCACAATAGCACTGTGTTGAATTCATACATTTGACTATTGATCTGGCCTAAACATACATTATGTTTCTGAATTATTGAATTCTGTACCCCAACTTCGAAATCAATATCCCAAGTATAAATATTGTGCCATAACATACAAAAACGTGTTTATGGTCTAACTCTGTTAAGCTTTCGTTTAATCAAAATGACGTGGATTCCACGTGTGCGCAGTGATGCAAAACGACGTCGTTTTGAGAAAACAGAAAATCTAAAATTTTGGCCAAACAGAGAATCTAAAATTTCAGATTGACCCGAAATTGAAAATGCCCAAATTTTCGGGTTCCTCCGCCGAGAGAGAGTATCGGGAGAGAGGAAAAGAGATTTGAGACAGCAATAAAAAACGACGTCGTTTTGGCCAAAATATTAGATTTTCTATTTTCCCAAAAAGACGTCGTTTTGAATCGCTGCACACACTTGGAATCCACGTCATTTTGATTAAACGGAAGTTTAACAGAGTTAGACCATAAACACGTTTTTGTATGTTATGGCACAACATTTATACTTGGGGTATTGATTTCGAAGTTGGGGTACGGAATTCGAATATTCAGAAACATAATGTATGTTTAGGCCAGATCAATAGTCAAATGTATTAATTCAACATAAGGCTATTGTGGGAGTATGAAAAAGCCGTTTTTCCGTGAATTCACCAATATGGTCCGACATTTTCATGTGGAATAGACTCCTCTCAGAATGCATAATGCATTTTCGTATGATGGTTCATCAAATGTAAATCTTGATGTTTAAATTCTTAATCTTATAAATTAATTCATAAACCAGAAAATCAAACCATAACCATTATATGTATATATATATATATATACATAAAACCAAACCATAACCATTATATATATATATATATATATATATATATTTCTTATTATATAAACCTTTGTTTTCAAAGTTAGTAATTCATATAATCGTGACACATGTCAAGTATAACGATAATATTTTGATATGTGTGAAAAGAAAATTTATTTAATAATTATAAGAAAATTAAAAAATCCTAAAAATTAAAGGATTACAATTAATATTTTTGAAAATATACAAAACCAAAAGTAATATATTATATCACTAATTCTAATAGAAAAGTTATCTATTAAATTACTAATTTAAATCGAAAAATATGTGCAATTAATAAAGAAAACATTTGAAATTTAATTACAATATTTATTTATTATAATCATATATTAAAAAAAATTATACAGAAAAGTGATTAAATTATAAAAAGGTATAATGTGTTAAAATTAATGATTAACATAATATAAGAAAAATAAGAAATTAATGTAGTTTTCTTAAGTTTTTCAGTCGGTGAATGATTTGATAGTTATTTAATATTATGTTGTTATATAAACCTTGGTTTTCAAATTAGTAACTAATGTGATCGCGATACGTGTCAATTTTAACAATTAAAGACTTTGTCATGTGTTATACAAAAGCTATGTTTTAACTTATTTGTAAATTATAAGAAATTAAAAATTTAAACAATTTAATAAATATAAAAAGATAGTTGTAACCAAAATCCCGGTTTGGGGATTGCATCGGTCGATGCAGATGGTGCATCGGTCGATGCAGGTTCAATTTTTTCTGCGTTTTGACTTAAATTAAACGCTGCGTTTTGGGTTAGGGAGAACCCTTAAGTCGACTTTTTGTCTCATTCGGCAAGTTGAGCCGTTTTTGAGAGAAAAGAAGAGAAAGAGAAGAGTTATTGGTGTTCTTGAGTGTTCTTGGTGATTTCTTGGAGTTGGAGGCTGTTTCTGTAGAGATCTGTAGCTGGGATCGTTGTAGGAGCGTCCTAGGAACGTTTTCTTCCTGTGTTTTGGTCGGATTTCTTCTGTGGCAAAGGTAAGTGCAGGACCATGGCTTATCTAAGCTATAGAACTCTCTAATCTGCTTGTTGGGTGTTGTTAGACGTGTTAGATTGTTATTTGGGACGTTAGGAAGCTTTCTTGTGGCTTGGGATCGAGTTTTGTGGTTGTAGGAACGAAGATCCGGCGAGAAGCTTCGGGGAAAACACGTTGCTCGACATTGCATCGGTCGATGCATATCTTGCGTCGGTCGATGCAAGTGCGAGGACGGCGCGTAAAACTCTAGGATTTTTGTGTTATGTGGAGCATGCATCGGTCGATGCAGTGCGAGTGTAGGTCGATGCAAGTGCATCGAGCATCGATCGATGCAAACCCTGTGTCGGTCGATGCATCCCCAGTTGGTGTCGGTCGATGCATGTTGGTGTCAGTCGATGTAGAGTCTTGGTTTGTTATTGCTGATTGTTTATTGTTGTTTGATGGTTAGAGATAACTCTATTGCTTGTGTGTATAGCCCAGTAGATGGGAGGATTGCCTTACTGAGTGTTTATTAAATACTCATGCATTGCAATGTGTGTTTGTGGTGCAGGTAAAGGCAAAGTGTGATTGTGGAATCTAGGCAATGAAGAGGAGGATGTTCTAGGGACTTGATTGGATGTTATCTGGCATTGCTAGGTTGCTAGAGTTGAGTCATTAGAAACATTGCTAGGTTGCTGGTTCCATGTTTTCTGATGCTTGGTTATTTTGATATTGGTTATGTTATGAATATTGATTATTATATTTATTGGATATTGGTATTGTTATTCCGCTGTTGGTTGTGATTGTGGTTAGGTGGCTAGTGGATATGAGACCACTAGTTGTAGTTTATTTATTATATTATATTTATTATATATTATTTAAAAAAAAACGGGTCGGGTCATTTCAGTTTGGTATCAGAGCCCTTACGGTTCTAGGTTTGGGTTCACTAGGTTTCTGTTGTGATGTTTGGGATTGCATGTCTTGATTGATTATGTGAGTTAGTCAATTGTGTGTGGCATGGAGTCCTAGAACATCCTCTTCGAGCCTACAGTGTGATTCCACAGTGAGTTTGTGTTTTTGTGTTAAGATTGCTTGTTAGCCTCTGTTCTTGCAAGTGCAGTGGTTAAAGGTGTTTGAGTTGTTGGTCGTGGACAGGGACGTGGTCGTGGTCGTGGTCATGGTCGGGCGGGTCCCGAGGCCAGCGAGTGTGTGGTCCAGAGTTCCATGAGGAGGTACGTTAGAGGGTCCCCAAGCATATCAGGAGGGACCAGAGAGGGTTAGCCGGTGAGAATGCTGGGGGTGCTGGGAACCCAGGCATAGGGTTGCAGCAGGTGGAGCCCAGGGTCAAGATGATCGTTGGCGGATCTGTTGGCGTGCTGTTGGAGCGGTTACCGTGAGGGGTACCAGTACAGGCTCCAGTTGTACCACATGTGGCGGGGTGCANCCGAGGGCTGCGGATGTTGAGGAGTTTCCATCTTATGTTAAGAGGATGAGCAGTTGTAGATGACCGGTTTAAGATTATTCTCAAGAGGTATCGAGCCTAGAGAGGCGGATAGGTGGATATATACAGTTGGAGCATATATTTTTGCAGCTTGGTGGTTAATCCAGTTGGATATTAGAAGTTGAGTGGGCAGGTGTGACATTGCAATGTTATACTCGGACCACAAGAGGTACTTTATTGTCGAGAGATGTTTATAATTGTTAAGGATTGTTGCTCCTGAGGAGATGGTGATTCCCCTGAATACTGATAGCTCGAGGGGCTGAGGGCTCCGAGAGTGGCAGAGGGGATGATGTTTCCCTGAGGGGATGAGTAGTTCCCCTGATACCGAGATCTTGAGGATTGTAGTCCAAGAGTGAGACGGTATAACTCGAAGACGCTGGTCTGAGAGTGATATCGGTATGGCTCGAAGGTTGCGACCTAAGGATGGAAGAGTTGGGAACAAGCAATGCCTAGGACGTGAGAATAAACATAATGACGGGATGTAGACCTCGAGAATTGATGGTGGTTTAATCTTAAATTTTAGTTGTGTTGGCCGGTGGGCCACGATTTTATGACCGGTGCTGATGTGATCACGAGATCGGTCATGTGTCCAGGACGGTTGAGCCGGACCCAGATACCTTTCGGACACCACTCGGCCACTCAGACACCACTCGGGACAACTTGAGGCCGGCCTTACTAGTATTGTGCGGCACCAACGAGTCTCCAAGGATCATCAAGGAGGAGGAAGACAAGTCACCTAATGGACATTTCAAACCAAGCTCCAACCTTTACACCAAGAGCTCATGGCTAGCATCACCATTGAAGAGCCTTGAGTTGCGACCAGCTTTGGGAAGCTTGATTCGCGTGTCTTCACCATCACGCTAGTGTGAAGACACCTCTAAGCCATTAGATGGAGCTGTACTCTTTTTCCTACTTCGGGTTTGTCCCAATGGGTTTACCGAAGAGGTTTTAACGAGGCACCGAACTCTAGTGCATCTCCACTTCATTCCCACTTGCCTCATGACTTGGAAACATTCATTGACATGCTTAGGGGCCAAAGAAGTGAAGATCTTATCACCGCGTCCAGCCAATGATGTGGCCATCCTATTTCTTGCCCTTCCTTTCTTTTGAATTTCTTCTTGAACCTTCTATGACCGTTGGATTGGTCTTTGCTTTGATTTACTTTTGCTTTTGCTTTTTGGCCATGTGTGTGGTTTAGATCATGGCCACGTTTTCTAGGGTTAAGTGTTCCCTTATGTAAGCCTCCCTATATAAAGGCCTAAACCCTCATTTATAAAGGTAGACTTGAATAAGAATTAACATTCCCAAAGAGAGAATCTTTGTTTCTTGTCTCACCTCTCTCCTTAGCCCAAGTCTGAGACTTGGCTCTTGAGAAACTCTAGGAGATTAACGAACCAGGTTCATAATCCCATAGTCCGACCGTATCACGGGCCGTGCCATCTCCCGTGTGTCGTCGAATCGATCCGCCTTTCTATCCGCAGCGTCCGTCGTCCATCCGTACGCTGCGTCCCATCCGACCATTTCTTTGAGAACCGATCGAGTCGAGTTTCTTACCGAGACGTTCTCCCATCCGACCATCTTTCCCAGAGATTGCCAAGTCGAGTTATTCATTGGCAACGCTCGTCCCACTTCCGTCTGTACCGTGACGCGACCGAGACCGCTCGATCACTGACAGAAGCCGCGACCGAGAGACAATCTTCCAATCCGCTCGTTTGTTTTCTCTCATCTCTCGTTTCCCTCGTTTGTTTCCTCTCTAGACTCGAATCACCGAGCCTTGTCCGAGGAAAATCTCTTCTAGCTCTCTCGGCCCGAGAGCACTTCATCCGTCCAAACCGCAACCCCGTCCTCCGATCACATCAGGTGCGGTCATGAATGTGTGGCTGATGCACCAGGATCATGTGGCCGGTGGTGCTGGAGTCCCGGGAAGGGGAGCGGCCGTAGGTATGAGCCAACAAGGGCATGGTTGCCAGGTACATAAGATTTACGAGAAGCCTATATGGCAGGATAAACTAATCGTTGCGATGAGGGTGGATGGAGTTCATTGGAGATGGACAAGGTTGCAAGATTAAAGGTTTTGGTAAGCTTGCTGGGGGAAAACAAGTCAAGTAGGTTGAGTTGGCGGCTTGCAAAGCATCTGATGCGGAGAATCAGAATATGCGAACATATGGTACTTGTTTGTTTTGTTACGCTCGTATTGATGATTCTCTGTGGAGGATTGCCAAGTGGAAAAGTCATTTTTCGAATAAGCTATCTTGTGGAAGTTTCCCTAAGAGGCAAGGTACAAGAGATTCATGGACGAACAAGAAGGTTGATTTTCAAGTGGCGGTGAGTTGTTGTCGGCATACTTGATTATTTGCTTAATAGAGCTGAAGACGCAGCTAGAGGATTTGTTGAGCAGGGGACTCTTTTGTCTTATCACTTCACTGTGGGGAGCGTCGGTGTTCGTCAAGAAGAAGGACGAGGTATGGGTTTCATGAGTTCCTTGGTTTGACAGGTTTCTACAGGAGATTTGTGCAGGGCTTTGCGAGTAGGGCATGCCCGATAACTTAGTTGACAGGGAAGCATGTTTCTTTTGTTTGGTCACAGAGTGTGAGGAGGGCTTTGCAAGCCTTAAGGAGATGTCGACTACTACGCCAGTGTTGGCTTTTGCCGGAGCAGGAAGAACCCTATGTGGTTTATACTGATGCATCTAGAGTTGGTTTGGGGGTGTGTGTTGATGCAGCATGGGATGGTGATTGCCTACGCTTTGCGGCAGTTGCGGAAGCATGAGGGCAACTATCCTACTCATGATTTGGAGATGGCTGCTGTAGTTTTTGCCCTGAAGATTTGGAGATCTTATCTTTATGGTGCAAAGGTGCAGGTGTTTACAGATCAATAGAGTCTGAAGTATATAATCACTCAGCCCGAGCTGAACTTGAGGCAGAGGCGGTGGATGGAGCAAGTGGCAGACTATGATTTAGAGATAGCCTATCACCCTGGTAAGGCTAACACGGTTGCAGACACTCTGAGTCGGAAGAGGGTAGCTTCGGCTCAAGAGCAGGAGATGGAGTCTATGGTTGANCTGTGGGGAGCGTCGGTGTTCGTCAAGAAGAAGGACGAGGTATGGGTTTCATGAGTTCCTTGGTTTGACAGGTTTCTACAGGAGATTTGTGCAGGGCTTTGCGAGTAGGGCATGCCCGATAACTTAGTTGACAGGGAAGCATGTTTCTTTTGTTTGGTCACAGAGTGTGAGGAGGGCTTTGCAAGCCTTAAGGAGATGTCGACTACTACGCCAGTGTTGGCTTTTGCCGGAGCAGGAAGAACCCTATGTGGTTTATACTGATGCATCTAGAGTTGGTTTGGGGGTGTGTGTTGATGCAGCATGGGATGGTGATTGCCTACGCTTTGCGGCAGTTGCGGAAGCATGAGGGCAACTATCCTACTCATGATTTGGAGATGGCTGCTGTAGTTTTTGCCCTGAAGATTTGGAGATCTTATCTTTATGGTGCAAAGGTGCAGGTGTTTACAGATCAATAGAGTCTGAAGTATATAATCACTCAGCCCGAGCTGAACTTGAGGCAGAGGCGGTGGATGGAGCAAGTGGCAGACTATGATTTAGAGATAGCCTATCACCCTGGTAAGGCTAACACGGTTGCAGACACTCTGAGTCGGAAGAGGGTAGCTTCGGCTCAAGAGCAGGAGATGGAGTCTATGGTTGAAGAGATCAGTGCTTTGAGGTTGTGTGCTGTTTCACAGGAACCGTTGGGTTTGGAGGCGGTTGATAGAGCAGATCTTCTGAGTAGGGTGCAGTTGGCTCATGAGAAGGATTTGGGGCTAGTGAATGCCTCCAAGGTTGATTCAGAGTATCATGTCTCCGATAATGGAACTATCTTGGTGCACGGTCGGGTTTGTGTGCCCAAGGATGAGGAGTTGAGGCAGGAGATCCTGAGAGAGGCTCATGCGAGCAAGTTTTCTATTCATCTAGGAGTGACTAAGATGTACCGTGATCTCAAGAGGTACTATCACTGGGTCGGGATGAAGAGGGATGTAGCTAGTTGGGTCGTGAGGTGCGATGANTTTGGAGATCTTATCTTTATGGTGCAAAGGTGCAGGTGTTTACAGATCAATAGAGTCTGAAGTATATAATCACTCAGCCCGAGCTGAACTTGAGGCAGAGGCGGTGGATGGAGCAAGTGGCAGACTATGATTTAGAGATAGCCTATCACCCTGGTAAGGCTAACACGGTTGCAGACACTCTGAGTCGGAAGAGGGTAGCTTCGGCTCAAGAGCAGGAGATGGAGTCTATGGTTGAAGAGATCAGTGCTTTGAGGTTGTGTGCTGTTTCACAGGAACCGTTGGGTTTGGAGGCGGTTGATAGAGCAGATCTTCTGAGTAGGGTGCAGTTGGCTCATGAGAAGGATTTGGGGCTAGTGAATGCCTCCAAGGTTGATTCAGAGTATCATGTCTCCGATAATGGAACTATCTTGGTGCACGGTCGGGTTTGTGTGCCCAAGGATGAGGAGTTGAGGCAGGAGATCCTGAGAGAGGCTCATGCGAGCAAGTTTTCTATTCATCTAGGAGTGACTAAGATGTACCGTGATCTCAAGAGGTACTATCACTGGGTCGGGATGAAGAGGGATGTAGCTAGTTGGGTCGTGAGGTGCGATGAGTGTCAGCTAGTGAAGGCTGAGCATCAGGTTCCTGGCAGGTTACTGAAGAGTCTACCCATTCCTGAGTGGAAGTGGGATATGATCACGATGGATTTCGTGGTAGGATTGCCAGTGTCACGGACTTTCGATGCTATTTGGGTCATTGTGGACCGGTTGAATAAGTCAGCACATTTTCTGGCCATTAAGAAGACTGATGGAGCAGCGGTCTTGGCTAAGAAGTATGTGAGAGAGATAGTCAGATCGCATGGGGTGCCAGCGAGTATCGTATCTGATAGGGATTCTAAGTTCACTTCGGTGTTCTGGAAGGCATTTCAGGTAGAGATGGGCATAAGGTACATATGAGTACATCTTATCATCCCCAGACAGATGGACAGTCAGAGAGGACGAACTTGACGCTGGAGGATTTGCTGAGGATTAGTGTGTTGGATTGGGATGGCCATTGGGCAGATCACTTGAACCTGGTAGAGTTTGCTTACAACAACAGCTATCAGGCGAGTATTAAGATGGCTCCTTATGAGACTTTGTATGGGAGACCATGCCTTACACCGTTATGCTGGACTCAGGTGGGGGAGAGGAGCATGTTCGGGGCAGATTTTAATTCAGGAGACCTCAGAGAAGATTCAGGTTCTCAAGCTGAACATGAAGGAGGCTCAGGATAGGCAGAGGAGTTATGCTGATAGGAGGAGGAGAGATCTTGAGTTTCAGGTAAGAGACAGAGTGTACCTCAAGATGGCCATGTTGCGGGGTACGAACAGGTCATTGACAGAGACTAAGTTGAGTCCGAGGTTTATGGGTCCGTTCAGAGTGATTGAGCGGGTGGGACTGGTGGCATATAGGCTGGAGTTGCCTGTGGTTATGCGTGCGTTCCACAAGGTTTTTCATGTGTCGATGTTGCAGAAGTGTCTCCGTGAGGATGATCGGTTGTTGGTTAAGATTTCTGAAGATCTTCAGCCTAACATGATTTTGGAGACAAGACCAGTGAGGGTTCTCGGGAGGAGGATCAAGAAACTTCAGAAGAAGAAGATTTTTTTGATGAGAGTCCTTTGAGAGTGTGCTGGTTTGAAGGAAAGTTTCCTGAAATAGAAGTTTCTAAAAGTGGAAATTTTTCAAATGTGGAAAGTTCTAAAATGGAAAGTTTTGTNCAGATGGTCTTTGTGACGGTCCTTCGGGATAGATGGTCTTTGTGACGGTCCTTCGGGACAGATGGTCTTTGTGACGGTCCTATTTAGGACATTTGTTTGGTCTTTGTGGCTGTCCTGTTTAGGACAGATTGTTTGGCCTTGGTGGTGGTCCTGTTTAGGACATTTTGTGTGGCCCTTGTGGCATGTATATGATCCTTGTGTGGTCATGAGGTATTCCAGTGAGGGGATATGTGGTTGGTAGGACATTGAGATGCTTTACGAGAGCCACGGGAAGAAAACCTGGATAGGGATAGGACTCAGACGTGTTCAGAATTGTTTGCTCGCGACGCTTGGGGGACTTAGGTTCTCCTAGTACTGCCATATTCTAAGACTTTGTGGCTTGGGAGTATGGTTGGTATATCGACATCGGATGACGATCCGGGGGGCGCGTTGTAGGGTGGCAACCCGAGAGACGAGTATTGGATTTTCCTTATATATTATGGCATGCGGGTTTAGGCTCGATGAGGAGCCAACATTATGGCATGCAGACTTAGGTCTGATGAGGAGCCAATAAAAACTCAAGGTTTAGGCCTATGAGTAAAGGAAAGTCCAAAAGTCGAGAGCAAATGACGCCTGGAGCGTGAATCTATCTTCTAGAGGTGACCTTCTGTATATTGGTCGGAGGAGTGTGGGCCGTGGAGACGGTTGCACGGGAGCCCTTGGCTGACGGTTGTTCGAGATTCGAGGACAAATCTAGATTGGTGGGGGAGAATTGTAACATCCGTGAACCGAAATCCCGGTTTGGTGCATCGGTCGATGCAGGTTCAATTTTTCTGCGTTTTGACTTAAGTTAAACGCTGCGTTTTGGGTTAGGGAAAACCCTTAAGTCGACTTTTTGTCTCATTCGGCGAGTTGAGCCGTTTTTGAGAGAAAAGAAGAGAAAGAGAAGAGTTCTTGGTGTTCTTGAGTGTTCTTGGTGATTTCTTGGAGTTGGGGGCTGTTTCTGTAGAGATCTGTAGCTGGGATCGGTTTAGGAGCGTCCTAGGAACGTTTTCTTCCTGTGTTTTGGTCGGATTTCTTCTGTGGCAAAGGTAAGTGCAGGACTATGGCTTATCTAAGCTAGAGAACTCTCTTATCTGCTTGTTGGGTGTTGTTAGACGTGTTAGATTGTTATTTGGGACGTTAGGAAGCTTTCTTGTGGCTTGGGATCGAGTTTTGTGGTTGTAGGAACGAAGATCCGGCGAGAAGCTTCGGGGAAAACACGATGCTCGACATTGCATCGGTCGATGCATATCTTGCATCGGTCGATGCAAGTGCGAGGACGGCGCGTAAAACTCTAGGGTTTTCGTGTTATGTCGAGCATGCGTCGGTCGATGCAGTGCGAGTGTTGCTCGATGCAAGTGTATCGATCATCGATCGACGCAAACCATGTGTCGGTCAATGCATCCCCAGTTGGTGTGGGTTGATGCATGTTGGTGTCGGTCGATGCAGAGTCCTGGTTTGTTATTGCTGATTGTTTATTGTTGTTTGATGGTTAGAGATGACTCTATTGATTGTTTGTATAGCCCAGTAGATGGGAGGATTGCCTTACTGAGTGTTTATTAATTACTCATGCATTGCAATGTGTGTTTGTGGTGCAGGTAAAGGCAAAATGTGATCGTAGAATCCATGCAATGAAGAGGAGGATGTTCTAAGGACTTGATTGGATGTTGTCTGGCATTGCTAGGTTGTTAGAGTTGAGTCATTAGAAACATTGCTAGGTTGCTGGTTCCATGTTTTCTGATGCTTGGTTATTTGGATATTGGTTATGTTATGAATATTAATTATTATATTTATTGGATATTGGTATTGTTATTCCGCTGTTGGTTGTAATTGTGCTTAGGTGCCTAGTGGGTATGGGACCACTAGTTGTAGTTTATTTATTATATTATATTTATTATTTTAGAAAAAACGGGTCGGGTCGTTTCAATAGTTCATATATGTATATAAAAAATAATACAAATTCTAATTTTAAATTACTAATTCTATAAAAAAAAGAATTAATAAAATTATATAATTAATTACTATAATACTATAATTAAATAAATTATACTGTCAATTATTAATCATAAAAGTAAAATTATTGTAGATATTCACCTTTACATAAACAAATAATTTTTTCATGATAATGTCTTTGAATTTTTGATTATGTTAGTATGGATTTATTTAAAATTTGTTGGATAAGTAGTAAAATTATTACATATGAGATCTCAAAATATGAAATAAATATATTTAAGATGTTGTTACTTTTTTTAATATGAGACAAAGATAGTTTTCAGTTTTTTTTTTTTTTGAGAATTATGTTTTATTAATTTTTAGTTTTTTTAAAATATTAAGTAAGATAGAAATTTGATATAATGCACATTTTTCTTGATATGAAAATTATAAATGTAACTCATTGGGATTGAGTGCATAGAATTAAAATCTAATTTTATTATCATGTAAAATACAAAAAAAAAATTGTATTGCAAGATGGAGTGTGTGAACTATAAATCCGGTTTTAAAAAATCAAATAAAATAAAATTAATTTTTTAAATACAACTTCAAATTTTAAATATTTTTCTTATATCCACGTTAATACGCAGGCCTAATCTAGTATATACATAAAGCAAAGCTTTAATAGCTATATAAAGAAAAACTAATTTTCCCAAACTTAACCCCAAAAAACTATAGTTTTCCAAATCCTATATTTTTATCAAAACTTAACCCCAAACCCAAGAGGGTTATTGGTTCTATGATTTTAATGGATCTGGAAAACTAAACAAAAATCAGGTGTTATTCAACCATTGATTTTAAAATACTTATCAAAATTATGTGTTATTGGTTCTATGATTTACAAATACTTATTAAAATCCCATGTTATTCATTTAACGATTTGTTTTTGGATTTCAAAATCCACATTATGTTTTAAATGGATGGATTTGAAAGTGTAAAATAGAAGAATTCAAATCCAAGGATAAAACATGTTATTTCAAAATCCATGTGTTTTGATTTTTAGAAGTTACAATTCCATATGGATTTAGAAATCAACTCTCCAATAACAGGCTCTTAGCTCCAAAACCCTTAACCTTAAATTTAAAACCTTTCTAATTCATATACAGATTAAATTATAAATCATTCACCCAAAATATAAGACTACTTCCGAGAACGAACCCAATTACTTGATGCTAGCCGAAGTTCAGCTTCCCCTTATGACACCGAGAGCGAAGCTCGTCAATACGATGCTGACCGCTCTGAATTTGGCGGCTTCGGTTGCGCCACCGGAAAGGTGCTCTCTGTTATTTTTTCCTTACCTTCCAAATTTTCAGATATATTTTAGGGTTCAAATGAGTTAAAAATTGATTACTTGCTCGCGCATGTGCAAATTCTTCTTCTTATTCTTCTCTATTTTTCTATTCATCAAATATATAATTAGGTTTAATTATAGCTATATTGCTTGATTTGTGTTCAGTGATGTTTATGTTAAGGTGAGTAGAATCATAGATTTGAGCCTATATTTATTTGGTTCCGAGCTAATATATGAATCTTGTTGTTGGACCTGCGAGGTCATGTTCTTTTGTCTGCTCGTTGCAAGGATGCTCATGGTCACCATGCTCAAGTGGCTTTCATGTTTAAACCAATGCAGCACCCTTCTTTGTATTCAACCTATCAAGAAGCTACATAGATCAATTTTTGCATCTAACAGTTAGGATTCCCTTGTGTTACAGATTGACATGGACACTATTGAAGTCAGTAACATGAATAGGCAATTTCTATTTCATCCTTCTCACGTTGGGCACTCCAAGGCTAAGGTATATTTGCTTGAGCCTAGTCCAAGGGAATCCACTTCATAAGAGAATTCATGTGATCATATCGACTCAAAGTTGTTAACCAAAGTTGTTTGGTTTTGTTAAATCCAGTTTAGGAGGTATACATGCATGAGCAACCTGAGCTCATTCTCCCTCGCTTCAAGGTATATGTAAGCAGCCTGAGCTCATTCTCCCTCGTTTGTGTTTGTTAAATCCAGTTTAGGTATATGTAAGCAAACTTCTTTCTTCTCTAGTTCAGCTGATTTCTCTCTAATGGTGTCATTAAGCAACTTGAGCTCATTCTCCCTCGCCTTATGTTCCTTAAGAGATGCTTCCATCAGCTCAGCTTCCTTTCTCCTTCTCTCGGTCTCTGCAGTTTGCTTCAGGTTAAAATCTTTAACATTCATCTCGAAAGCAAAAAGGCTTCTCATATGGGGAAAGCAAAGCAACCTCCTTTTCCCTCGCTTCAAGCTCAGCCATTAACCCTTGATTTTTCTGTATTTTCCCTTAGATACCTCCAATATTTACTTTCTTTCTTTAGTAGTATGATGTATTCTTATTTTAAATTATGTTTTTAGGTTTATTTTGTAATACAGTTTTTTTTATATCATGGTTTCATAATAATAAATATAGTATTTTTTATTTTTAATATCAATTCATTCCAAAAACAAACCATTATTCAATAACTTATATATGTATATATTTAAAAATAAATAAATTATTATTAGAATAGAATATATATATATATATATAATACTGTATAAATACAATATTATTTAAATACATAATCATAAATTAGTCATCAATTAGTCACTAAATTTGGTGACTACATTATGACTAATTTGGTGACTACATTGTGACTAAATTTACGACTATGCAAAATAGTCGTAATATAGTCGCTATTTAGCGACTAATTTTACAACTATTTATTTTAGCGAATCTAGATTCACGACTACTGGTTTTAGTCACTATTGAGTCGTAACACACTGTTTAGCGACTAAATAGTGACTAATAGTGCAGTCGCTATTTGTCTGTTTTCTTGTAGCAACGACACTTTGGAAGACACACAAAAATCCTTGGCTCAAGTTTATTCTAGAGAAACCTAACTTGCAAATCACTCAAGCGGGTCAATTTCTTGGAATCTCTAAGTCGTTCATTATGAATAAAGAAATTCATTTTTTTTCACTTTAAACCGTCTCTTTTGATTTCCCGGTCAAATTTAGTTATGTGAGTTGTATTCGTATAACCTTCAGATTTTTTTCAAAAAATTTTCTTTGTTTGTTTGTATTCGATTCATTGAAATTTACCGAACTTTAAAAATACGAAGTTTTAGAAAGAAAAAAATAGTTGTACGTACGTCACCGTTAGATTTCACGGATTACCTTCCATCCAAAGTTTTCGATAAATTTATTCACCAGATTCATATAGGAATGGGCATGGGGTAATAAGCAGCTGCAGAAACTAAAATAAAAGCATTGGGTAGAGAGAGTAAAAGCATGAACCACATGCATAGACTACGACTACGTACAGGATACGTAACAACAAATTGCTGCTTTTTAGTTATTACAAAATTTAAAGAACCGCCGAAGCCTGTTGCAAGTTGCCTATCCCACTCTAAATTATGGTGTGAGACTGACACTGTATTTCTCTTACGCCTTCCCACAAGTTTCATTCAACGTTTTTTAGGGAAAACAATTCCATGTTAGTTCATGTCTGTCCTAGAATAATGGACTAATTTAATATGCCAGTTTTGCTTTCCATCAAATAATGAGAGTTGGTGGAGAAAAAAAGAAGAATGTTGGAGAAATTGTATTAGCTCTACATTGAACTAATGATACGATGTAAGTATACAGTCATATAGGGAATGGATTAGCAATGCTAATTTAGCATAACTAAAATATACACGTAACTTTGTGGCTTACATGTGCAATACCGCCCCATTTTAGAGCAGTTAATATTTTCATAGAGTAGCCTTAGAAAGGGTTTCATAACAGAGGGTTTGTAGCCGAGAACCAATTTTTCTGGCGGTGCTAACCTACATAGGCAGCGAAATTGCTGCTCATAAAGTTTTTTTTTTTAATTGAAAACAAATGAAATAAAGGTCTAAACTTACAAATTAGACGTTTATTATTTGTGTAGTAAAAATTTGCCTAACCTGAAGATGGGTACTCCTGACTTAAAAGTTCTCCACTTTCAGTTTTCGTTCTTCTAGTTTGGATTCTATGACTTAAATTTGAATGTGATGTAGTAGTATTTTTTTTAGGATTGAGCTCATTTAACCTGTTGCATTCGTGTACCACACACAGTCACAAGTTTGTAAGAAAAAAGAAAAAAAAATAGGGATATGATCAAAACCAAAACAGAGTTAAACTAGAAAACGATTCACTTTTAAGGTTTTCATCAGAATTCTCGTGTCGTAAAGTCAACTAGGATTTAAGTAAGCTTTCAATTATGTCAACTGTATGACCACATGGCCTCGCTACACCCATATTTATTACAAATCCCTTGTTGGTCAATCTCAAAGACACTTTTTATATTTTGTGACAACTCCAAATACTTTAAAATCTGCTTCCTCTGTTCCGTTTGTTTCATAGTCTTTGTCACCACAATAAAATCGTAGTATTTGATAAATCACAATTCACAACTCACATCATTGAAAACTAAAAAGAAAAACAAATTAAAAAAACTCTCAAAATGAAAAAGTAAACGCAGATATGAATTGATTCGTCGTATCTTTTTGCTTTTTTTGTTTTCTCTGTTTTCCGATACCTTTTTATAAACTATTTATATTCATAGTTTGACAACTTCAGGGATAAAGACAGGGTATCGTTCGATACAATCCGACCATGGTCCATCCGTTGGTGTCTTGATCGTACGGATACATTTCCACACAGCGGAGTTACACTTGAATCCACTTCCGAATGCGATCTGCCAAACCCTATCGCTTCTCTTCATCCTCCCTTGAGCCTCAATGTAGCTAAGCTCATACCACAATGAAGACGAAGACGTGTTTCCAAACCTATGTAGTGTCATCCTCGAAGCTTCCACGTGTTCTCCTGACAGCTGCAGACTCTTTTGAAGCTCGTCGATCACTGCTCTTCCTCCTGCGTGGATGCAGAAATGCTCGAAGGCCTGCTTGAAGTCTGGTATGTACGGCTTCCACTTTGGATTGAAGATCTTACGTCCAATAAGAGATGAGAGGAAGAGAAGCTGCTCCGATGCGGGTAGAACCAGAGGACCTATAGTTAAGAAAATTTTTCTTCCCATTACGTTTAACATTTTGTAAAAATATTTTATTTAAAACTAAAATGATTTTATATTTTATCTTTCATGTAAACGCATTGAGTTTGAAGTTTGAACTAATCCAAGCATTAGGGTCATGATTCATATATAGAATAAATTAAGTTATACGATATAGTATTGTTAGTTACCTATGGTAGTGATGTTAGCCTTCAAGGCTTCTCCGGCGATTGTCATAAGATCTTTAGACAAGTTGATCCCAACGTTACCTTCCTTATCTTCCTCCTCCATAACACAGTAGTACGCCTTGTCATCAGCACCCTGGTGAGTCCTGACAAGGTGACAGAGCTTGTACTTAGCTCGCCACCTGTCGGATCTGCGGTTAGAGAGAAGAACGGCGGCGCCTCCCATGCGGAATAGGCAATTTGGGAGCAACATGGCTCTCTCATTACCCTTGTAGTAATTAGGAGTAATGATCTCAGTGCTAATTATGACTGCGTTGGAGTTAGGATGGACTTGTAACAGGTCACGGGCTACATCAACGGAGATAAGGCCGGCACTGCATCCCATACCAGAAAGGTTATAGCTTTTGATGTTACTTCTGAGCTTGTACTTATTGATAATCATAGCGGAGAGAGAAGGCGTTGGTGAGAATAAAGAGCAGTTAACAATGAGGATGTCGATGTCTTTTGGTTTGAGACCTGTTTTCTTGAAGAGATCTTCCATGGCGGTGAAGATAACCATTTGGGCCTCGTTTCTTGCGGCTTCCATGGTTGGAGCTGGAGGGAGGTAATGAATAGCTGGAGGGAGACAAGTCTCTTCCCCTAGACCTGACCGCTCGAGGATTCTCATTTGGAACTCGACGCTCTTGGGATTGTCTTTGAGGATGAGGCGAGAGTGTTCCATGAACGAAGAGAACGGGACACGGCACGTGACGGGAGGCTTGTAGCAAGAGTAGTCTACAAGGTAGACGGTGCGTGGCTTGGACATGAAGTAAACGGTTGAAACGAAGATGATAAGGAAAGAGGAACAAAGGATATGAAGAACCTCGAAGTGGAATGAGTACAAGACAGTGAAAATCTCTTGGGAACCCATTCGGAGAAGCTCAATGGCGACGGTTGCTATGAATGGAATCAAAAGGAGAGTGAGGAAGTGGTTGACTAGGTATTGGTAACCGAGTTTTACATATTTAAGCTTCACGGAGCTCGAGATATCAGACATTTTGGAAAGAGTACTCTTCTTGGTATAGCTATGATGAGGTTTGGAGGGAGACAGGAAAGAGAGAACAGGGTTGTAATATAAAGTAGAAACAGAGGAAAGTTGGACAGATGAGAGGAGTTAATGTTAGGACTCAAACTCTCATGCCCCTCAACGCTCTTTTTCTCTCGCTTCGTCTTTCTATTTAATTTTGCTTTTTTTTTTTTTTTCTTTTGTTCCAGTTGTAGCCAGACAAACGTCATTTATGGAGCAAATGATTATGGGCGGTAAAGACTTTTACCCACCTTTGCTCTTTTAATTCATCTCATCGAGCCTAGAAAGAATACGTAAAAAACTAAAAGGAGAGAAAAAGCTAGAGACGATGTGTGACTCAGTAGCTTACGTGCATGTTCGGTTTTGTAATAAGTTCAAAGGTTACCAAAATTTAACAGTAGAAAAAGTTTTAATACATAATGTACATAACAGTGGATGTTGATCAGTAATATTGGTTTATTGGCGTTTTCATGTTTAAGATGTAATACCACCACCACCACACATATTTAATGTTAACAAAGAAAATTAGCATAACGATTTTTTTTTTTTTTTTTTTTTT
>NC_025701.1:12864794-12900913 GCF_000633955.1 Camelina sativa | reverse complement strand
ATGTCTACTCAATAAAACTCGATTCAATGTATCCAAGTTTTGTAGTACTCCTAGTAGAGAGTGGAGCTACGTATGGTTTTCTTGTGGGAATTTATGTTTAGCTGTTTTTTATGGCTTTAAAAATTATTGCATCCGAAGGCGATATCTCCAAAACCGCCTCATATCACTGCCTGAATATCGTTAGTGGGAATGTGGGATACAATAGCAATGATATTGATTGGTATTACGTTGACGTATCATCGTCTAATCATTTATGTTAAACTCTCCACCAAAGTCAGAGACAATAGTATTCTTGGTGTGGACTATATATACCATCCACGTGTAGACGATTCTATAATATGAAACAATGGTCCTTCATAACTTCATAACTTCATAACTTCATACGGATAATGGATAAATAATACATAACTAAATCAATGGGGTGTCGGACCAACCAGCCGCTAACCATATATTTTTAAATTAAAGTTAATATATACACGGCAACTTTTTAACTACTTGACAGTTTGGTATTTATAATCTTTCATTTACATAAAACTAATCTTCCTGCAGGATTGCTTTCTGTTGGGTTGTTTATTCTTATTTGTTGGTTTTTAATGTTAAGGCGGTTGGGGATGTTGACGATTGTTATTTCTACTTTCAGCACTGGCACTTTTGTTCCTTGTAGTAGTAACTTGATAAACAACTTACCACAAAATGGCATACTAGATACATTGCAAATTTTTAGGAAGAATATATATGTTCCAACGGAGGACAAGTTTCCTTCAACTTTCCTTTATTTTTCCTTCAACTTTCCTTTGTGTTAATTTTGGATTCACTCAAACAAAGCTCTGCCTAAAGAAAATGTTGGACAAGAAAGAGACTATATTTTCGTTCTTTTTTTTATTCCTATCGATCTTTGTCTCTATTTCCCATAAACTAAACCATCTTGTAATCAAGACTCGTAAAAGAAAACATCTTCGATATGCTATTGTTAACTTTTTGCCTACGAAAATAATTTACTCAGATTGAATCATAAAACGTTATAAACAGTGTTATATCAATATGAAATACACTAAATAGAATTTAACAGTATATTTCAGATAGGTTACTCATTTTTTTTAATACAATTTTCTTTTTAATAACTTGTGTTTTCCTAATTTTGTTCATTGTCTTTCTCAAATTATATCAGTTCAAATTATTTGTTTAAATATTCACTACTAAGAAGATTTAATTCGATTCTCTCTTTCTTTTGTTAGCAGTACCCTACCAAATATGTAGTCCAATGCTTCATCTGTTAAATTATCATATTTCATAAATCTCTTTTGAGACTTAGAAAAGCCCAAAGTTGGTTCATTAGCTTTGCTTCAAGCCCAAGGCTAATATAATGTTAGAGTTATACTAATCCAATTTATAATGTAAACAACTAGTATATTATTCAAAGACTACAAAAAAGGTCAAACATAAACTAGATTAACCCGGATTGGACATCATCTGAAATCCAAAAAAATAAAATTAGAGGATATAATCGCATGATCTAGTCTGTCAATACACCAAATCAGAGCCTAATAAAAAAAAATGGCAGAGTACTTGGTAACTGGAGGAACAAGCTTTATAGCCTCTCACGTCATCAAGGCACTTCTCGAATCGGGTCATTCCGTAAGAACAACTGTTAGAGACTCATGTACTAATATTTTTGACAAAGATTCTCAGGTTTTTGCTCCAACAGTGTTTTTTTTCTTTTCCTTATGGATTCTTGAATATATATAATTTTTTTTTATCTTGCGGTCAAGAAGATGAAGAAAAGGTTGGTTTCTTGTGGGAGTTAAAAGGAGCAAAAGAAAGGTTGAAGATGTTTGAAGCCGATCTAACGGTAGAAGGAAGCTTTGACGAAGCTGTCAATGGTGTTGATGGAGTCTTTCACATCGCATCCCGAGTTTCTGTTGCCACCGTTGGTCTAGACAACAACAATATGGTCAGACCACATTTCACGTTTTCGTTTTGAGACCATTTTTCATTGAAACTCTTGATTTTTATTTTTTTATTCCTTAGGAGAAATTTGATCCTGATCGAAGTGGAATAATGAATGTGATGAACTTTTGTGCAAAGTCAAGAAACACTGTGAAGAGGATTGTTCTCACATCTTCTTCAACCGCAATACGGTACCGTTTTGACGCTACACAAGTCTCTCCACTCAAAGAATCGCATTGGAGTGATCTTGAATACTGCAAACACTTAAAAGTGAGAAACTTTCCTCATTGTCAAGATTGAGAAATTCATTTTCTGATTGTGAATGTCTGAAAAATGTTATGTAGATTTGGTATGGTTATGCAAAGACTTTAGGGGAGAAAGAAGCTTGGAAGATGGCAGCTGAGAAGAAACTAAACCTAGTTGTCGTGATCCCTACGTTTTGTATCGGTCCAATTCTTAGTCCAAACCCCACAAGCTCCCCTCGAATTTTTCTGTCCATTGTCAAAGGTTAGAGAATTAATCTAATCGCTCTCATAATTACATTTCAGTTTCACAAATTGTCCTTAGTTTTGTGTCCGTTTGAGCTGATCTTGTGTTGAGTTGACTAGGGGCTCGTGGAAGTTACCCAAATTTCAGGGGAGGGTTTGTGCACATAGACGATGTAGTTGCTGCACAAATCTTAGCAATGGAAGAGCCTAAAGCATCAAGAAGAATCTTATGTTCCAGCTCAATGGCTCATTGGTCAGAGATCATTGAGATGCTAATAATCAAATACCCATTATACCCATTTGAGACCAAGTATATATTATATCCTCTGCTCTAGATTTGACACTTTTTAAAATATGCCTCTGATGTATCAAAAAACTTGTAACAGGTGTGGTAGTGAAGAAGGGAGAGATATGCCTCATAGTTTGGACACAACAAAGATTTAACAACTTGGCTTTACGTCTTTCAGGTCATTACCTGAGATGTTTGATGACTGTATCAAGTGCTTCCAAGACAAGGGTCTACTCTGAAAACACAAAATTTATATATCAAGCTTATGTGAGAATCTTATGGATTGATTTTATTCATAACATAAACGAGTTATCTCTTATCTAAATGATTCCAAACTTTGTATGTTCCCATCAATCTTGGACTATGAAATAGAAATAATATCATCTCCATCATATGTCTTGTGGAGTTTCTTTCTTTGGACTGGTAGTGTCACGTCCTTGACAAACATGCACCTGTCCGTACAAAATAACGTGTCAGTCTCTCTACTTTAAGGTAGTGGAGAATGTCACTATGGAGAGTCGTCTCCGTTTCATTTTTGGTCGCTCACAAGTCACAATTACTCACTATTAGCACATTAGCAGCCTTCAAAAGCATAAATGCGATCCAGCTGTTATGTACGATGCAAGTATAGTAACTAACTAACTAAATTCAACTCATCATTACTTAAATTGTAGAATGACTGAGGGGATATAATTTATTTCCTAATTAGACAACATTACAAGAGTAAAAAAGAGATAGGACACGAAGAGATAAAGAGATACGAAAACTAACAAAGAACAACGCATAAAGGAAATGGAGAAAACCATAAAGATTGAAGAAAGTCCAACATCCAAATCTTGAGCAAATCACTCCTTTAGGAATGCTCTAAAAGCACATGAAAAATCCAAAGGAGATCAGACTGCAAGGATCATACTTTCTAGCATCTTCATCATGATTATGGGAAACAGAAAACAAAGCTAACAAGTTGTGAACTAGCTAGAATAAGATTGTCTTAATATAAAATTAACTATTAACCGATGTCGAGAGGTGGCGCAAGTTGATCGGCGCATAGGCAAAAAACTTCAAATCACTAAACTTGGCGAGTTCCATATCAGTGATATCGCAGTCAGGTAGCTCACTTGGAACACTGTTTTCAAACCCGCTGCTGTTTATATCATTATCGAGCTATGACGTAAGAATATTTATGTATATTGATTGTTACCGTGTAGATATCTTTGTAGTGTGGTGAAAGTGACATTGTTGATCATTTTTAATTTTCATCTTATTTATATGCCACAATTTCCCATTTTTGTACACTATCCTAACGAATGGACATGCTTAAATATAATTTCTTGGTATGGCTACGCAAATACTTTAGGAGAGAAAGAAGCTTGGAAGATTGCAGCTAAGAAGAAGCTAAACCTAGTTGTCGTGATCCCTATGTTTTTTGTATCGGTCCAATTCTTAGTCCACCACCCACAAGCTCCCCTCTAATTTTTCTATATATCCATTGTCAAAGGTTAAGAAAATAATCTAATCACTCTCATAATTACATTTCAGTTTCCCAAATGGTCATTAGTTTTGTGTCAGTTTGAGCTGATCTTGTGTTGAGTTGACTAGGGGCTCGTGGAAGATATCCAAATTTCAGGGGAGGGTTTGTGCACACAGACGATGTAGTTGCTGCACAAATCTTAGCAATGGAAGAGCTTAAAGCATCAGGAAGAATCTTATATTTGAGTTCAGTGGCTCATTGGTAAGAGATCATTAAAATGCTAAGAATCAAATACCCATTTGAGACCATGTATGTAGTATAATATCCTCTGTTCTAGATTTGACACTTTTTAAGACATGCCTCGCGATGTATCAAACTAAATCTTCTAACAGGTATGGTAGTGAAGAAGGGAGAGAACTGCCTCATAGTTTGGACACAACAAAGATACATGAACTTGGCTTTATGTCTTTCAAGTCATTAATTACTTGAGATGTTTGATGACTGTCTCAAGTGTTTCCAAAACAAGGGACTACTCTGAAAACAAAAGAATGATCAAGCTTATGTAAGATTCTAGAACAATAAATTGTATTGAACAAATATATCAAAAAAAAAAATTAGACAAGAGAGTTAATGCCAAAACAATTTCGAAAATATTATTAACAATATTGTGTAACTTTTGTGTTTAACTGTTTCATAAAGCTAACCCAGCATTTGCCGCTACTTGGAAATAAGCCCAAGTAAGCCAAACATTTGCCGGTAGAATCAGAACAAATTATTCACCAAAACAAACCACATCTAAGTTGAGCAGCAAATATTTTCCGGTAGAAGTAGAACAAACCAAATCATTTGAAACATACTTAAATTTACTTATAAATTATAGAGCACGCATAAGTGTCAAAGTTAATCCAACATACATAAAATTATAGTGCACTTAGAGTAGTGTACTTAATATTTTTTCAATATAAAAAAGACTAGAGAATAAGCATAAGTTAACCCAAGATTTGCCAGCAAGAAGCAGAACAATCCATTCACCAAGGCAAATAAGCAATTGCACGGTAGTCTTCTCTTTTTTTTTGGCTTGTTGCACTTTGGCTATTCAAAGTTTTAGTTTTTCATTAAGAAAAATACAGAATTCTTTTTTTTAAAATACAGAATTCTAAAAATTAGAAATCTCAACGTTAAAGGATATTAAAACTTGCCTGGTTGTTCTGTCCGGACGAGAAACCCGTTCTGCTCTTGGCAAGTGGTCCAAAATCTGTAGGAAAACAAAAGAAAGGGAAACAAAAGGTTGATTCGAGTAAACAAAGACAAATTAAAATGACAAAAGAAAAGTATTGATACAACAAGTCAATACGGTTTTGGCTAGGATGCTTGGTTACCTTCCGTTGGTGTGCTCTACCAGAGAGATGCGTGATGAAATTTTCAATGCCTTGGAAAGCATGACCATGGCAGCATACTGAGCAAAACCAGTAGGCAGATTCACCCGCTTCACTGCCCTTATCCTCCTCAAGTGCCTCCTCAAACGCTGCTGTATCTCCCAGAAATTCACAAGGAAGAGTCTCACGAATCTTAAGCGATGTTGTACATCCCAGATCTAAGCTTTCATACAATTCATGGTAAAGACCATCGGACGGAGGGGCTATGACAATGAAATTAGCTGGAGGTTTTTCACAAAATTCGGTGAGCTCAAAATAAAGATCCTCAAGGCCACCGGAACCTGTTTCAGAAAAGAAAAGACTTGAGACTCTCTCTCTATTCATCAAGGATCCATAACTGTAGAAAGGGGAACAAGGATGAGATATTAACTGTAAGCGACGTTATGAAGAATAATTCCAGTGGAAGAGAGAGCTCGCAGGGTATCTTCAGGGACGTCTGACAGTAGGCCAATGGCAACGATGCTAAAAGGACGAGGGTAGCTTGAATCCTCCAAAAACCGTTTAATACATGGACCAACAAGAAGAGGATGAAAGTCAGAGGGAACAGGACAGCCATTGATGTCCCAAAGCACTTTGGTTAATACAGGCTCCTGGTCCCAGGAGTGTTCCCCCGGCTGATTGCAAAAAAAAAAAACAACAACATGAACATGGGGTCAACATGAACAACATGAACATGGGAGTCATGGGCTGCTTTCTCACCATTCTAGTAGCAAAGGCCGGATGAGAATCAAGGGGAAGGGGAGCTGAGGGTACACACCGAGGACGATCGGGTAACCAGCCCAATCTCTGTTTGAAAAATAAATAAATGCAATATGGGGGAGGGGTCAAAAGTCAAAACTAGAAAAAAAAAGACAAAAAAGACAAAATTGTAATGATTAGGATGATTACCAGCCCCTGATGTTCTTCACTAGAGAGATGGGCGGTGAACTCGTCAAAGTCTTGGCTAGGAGGGTCACGCTGGCATACTAAGCAATCCCAGTAGTGAGGGTCACCTCTTTGTCCGTGAGGTAGGATTACCGAATCTGCGTGCGTAGCCACTTGATCAGCAAGCAACAAACAGAGAGAGAGAGAGAGAGAGAGCAAACACACACACACACACCTCGTGATAATGACAGAATATCACCGAATTTCGGCTCAAGCAAGTTGTATCCAGCAACTCTTCGTATGAAGTTAGTTATTTTAAGGTCCCCATCAGATAACGCAACAATAGTAGCTGGACGTGGGTTCTTGTCAGTAAAGTCAAAAATACGCTGACCAATTCCAAAGCCCTCTGTTTCAAAAACACTAAAGAGGTGAGACTCTCTCTCCCTCTGTTCAATCAAAGATAGAATATAAGGATTGACAAGATACTAACCGCAGTTGGGGACGTTAGTAAGAGCGATTCCAGTGGAATAGAATCCTCTAAGAATGTCAATAGGAACGTCGTCTAGTACACCAAAGGCAAAGATGCTGAAAGGACCATGGTAGCCATACTTCTCCAAATACAGTTTGATACACGGAACAACCAAACGAGGATCAAAGCCAACAGGAAGCGGACACTTGCTCATTTCCCAAAACACCGCTCTTACAGCTACAGCCTCTTCCGGCGAAGCCTCCTTCATAGAACCTAACAAAAATCAAAATTTTCAAGATCGGGAAAGCAAATCGCACTAATCAGATAAGCAGCCGGAAAGATAGATTGACACGGCTAAATCACAGAGACACAGAGGACGTAATCGTATCTAAGAAACCGTAAGAGATATATAAGAAGCCATGAATTTTACCTGAGGGAAAAGCAGGGTAGCGGAAGGGACTCGTCATCGGACTAGGGTTTCGATATCCCCTGATTGAAGCAAATTCGTGTGTATATATAATTACATGGCGGGAGACAGGAGGCGGTTTATACTTAGACTTCGGTTTAATGGAATGGGAGACAGGAGGCGGTTTGTACTTGACTTCGGTTTAATGGGCCTACTAGTCTATAAGAATTAATTTTTTTTNTTTTTTTTTTTTTTTTTTTTTTTTTTGTTCACCTAAGAATTAATTCTTAAAAGTTTGTTTTCTCACTGATCATGTGTTGATTGGTCTTCTTAAAAGTTGTATTTGCAGGAGAATGTGATTGATTGATGGTGGTCGGTATCAATTCCAAACACCGTTTGAGAACTGATCAAAAGTGGTCATCATATTTCGAGTCAACTTGAAAACAAATCCTAGCATAAACAAAACACACCCTAACATAAAACTTAAAAACTTAGTCAAATAGTTTTTCTTGACAAAAAATTGCAGTTATTGATAAGGTATAAAGACAAAATCTGCAAACTCTGAAGATGAAATTAATAATATGAAGTAAAACACTGTGAACTAAATATTGGAAATAGTTAACAACAAAAAAATATTATAGTTTTTCATATTTATATATCTTGATATTTTTTAAAAATGAAATTAATTTATCTAAATTTATTTATTTATATTGTATTATTTTATTCCAAACAAATGTCTATCTCATGATAATATTATGGTATATATGAAATATTGATAAATGATACCTCCCTAAAATATATATAGTTACTAAATGAGTATTGAAAAATGATAGGATATCTTTTTAGTATAAAAGGATAATTAAATTTATTGAATAAAGAAATAATGTATTTAAATTTGAGAAGAATAACATATGTCAAAAGAATAAAGTATCAATTGTCAGTTTATTAGAGTATGAGTACGAAGAAATCTTATATATAGGTTTATTTATATTGTTTATTTACATCCTAACAAATGATAATATTATGGTATATATAAAATATTGATAAATGATACCACATTAGAAAATATATAATTACTAAATGGATATTGAAAAATGATAGGATATTTTTTAGTATGAAAGTATAATTAAATTTATTAAATATAAAAAGTAATGTATTTAAATTTAAGAAAAATAACATGTAAAAATAATAGTGTCACTTGTCAACTTATTAGAATATAAGTTTTGTCAACTTATTAGAATATGAGTTTGAAGGAACATTACTTTATTATAAGAGGTATGATTAGTTTATTTGACAACAATTTGATTATATTATATGTTATTAAAACATGTGTAAAATTAATGCATTTAGAAATAAAGTAAAAGAAGATCAATTAGATTACTATCTGTAACATCCGTGGTCCGAAATCCCGGTTTGGGAGTTGCAACGGTCGATGCAGTTGGTGCATCGGTCGATGCAGGTTCAGTTTTCTGCGTTTTGACTTAAGTTAAACGCTGCGTCTTGGACTAAGGGAGAAGGAAACCTTTAAGTCGTATTTTTGTCTCATTCGATGGATTTGGCCGTTTTTGAGAGAAAACGAAAGAGAGAAAAGGTTCTTGAGTGTTCTTGGTGATTTCTGGAGATTTGGGGCTGTTCCTGTAGAGATCTGTAGCTGGGATCGTTGTGGGAGCTTCCTAGAAGTGTTTTTTTTGCTTGTTTGAGGTTCAGATTTGTCTTGGCAAAGGTAAGTGCAGGCCCATGGCTTATCTAAGCTAGAGAACTCTTTAATCTGCTTGTTGTGTGATGTTAGACTTGTTAGATCGATGTTATGGACGTTAGGAAGCTTTCTTGTGGCTTGGGATCGAGTTTTGTGGTTGTAGGAACGAAGATCCGGCGAGAAGCTTCGGGGAAAACATGATGCTCGGCATTGCATCGGTCGATGCATATCTTGCGGTCGATGCAAGTGCGAGGACGGCGTGTAAAACTCTAAGGTTTTCGGGTTATGTCGAGCATGCGTCGGTCGATGCAGATTGGGTGTCGGTCGATGCAAGTGTAACTTGAATAACAAATTATTCACCAAAACAAACCACATCATTTGAAAAAATACTAACCGGATCCTATCTCTTATCTCTAGTGCATCTAAGTTGAGCAGCTAACATTTGCCGTAGAAGTAGAACAAACCATTCACCAAAACAAACCAAATCATTTGAAACATACTTAACGTTACTTATAAATTATAGAGCACGCATAACTATCAAAGTTAATCCAACATACATAAAATTATAGTGCATTTAAAGTAGTGAACTTAAAAGCCAAAAAATTATATAAAAAAGACTTGAAAATAAGCATAAGTTAACCCAAGGTTTGCCAGCAAGAAGCAGAACAATCCATTCACCAAGGCGGTATCACTAAATTAGAAATAGAAGCAGGGATACGGTACTCTTCTCCTGCACGTCCTCGGCTTCTTGCACTTTGACTAAACAAAGTTGTAGTTTTTCATTAAGAAAAACACAGAATTCTAAAAATTAGAAATCTCAACGTTAAAGGATGTTAAAACTTGCCTGGTTGTTCCACTACCAGCGTTGGAAGCATTCGTCAGACGAGGCAACCAGTCCAACATCTGTTTGAAAAAAAAAGTGTCAAAATCAGGAAAACAAAAGAAAGGGAAACAAAAGGTTGATTCGACTAAACAAATAGTAAAGACAAATTAAATGACAAAAAAAAGTATTGATACAACAAGTCAATCCGGTTTTGGCTAGGATGCTAGGTTACCTTCCGTTGGTGTGCTCTACCAGAGAGATGCGTGGTTAAATTTTCATAGCCTTGGAAAGCATGACCATGGCAGCATACTGAGCAAAACCAGCAGGCAGATTCACCCGTTTCATTGCCCTTATCCTCCTCCTCAAGTGCTGCTGAATCTGCCAGAAGTACACTTCCAAGAGTATCACGAACATCAACGTTGCATATTCCATTGTGGAGAAAAAGATCAGAGGCCATAGGGGTTATGACAATGATATTAAGTGGAGGTCGTCTACTAAGCGCGAGCTCAAAAACAGTATTCTGAAGGGCAGCGGAACCTGTTTCAGAAACTAAAGACTTGAGACTCTCTCTATTCATCAAGGATCAATAAATGTAGAAAAGCAAGGATTAGAGAAGATAGTAACCGTTAGCGACGTTATGAAGAACAACGATTCCAGTGGAAGAGACAGCTCGTAGGGTATCTTCAGGAACGTCTGAAAGTAGGCCAATGGCAACGATGGAGAAAGGGCCAGGGTAGCGAGAACTCTCTAAAAACCGTTTAATACACGGACCGACAAGACGAGGATTAAAGCCATGGGGAACAGGACACTTATTGATGTCCCAAAGCACTTTGGTTAATACAGCCTCCTCCTGGTCCGAGGACTGATCCAACGGCTCCTTGAAAGAAAACAAAAACAAAAAAAAAAGCATGAGGTCAAATGAATTCAGAAAGCTAAAACGTTATCAGATATTAGAACATGATTTTCTCACCATGAAAGTAACATTGGCCGGATGAGAATCAAGGGGAGCTGAGGGTACACACCGAGGAGGATTGGGCAACCAGGACAATATCTGCTTGAACAATAAATGCAAACATTGGGGTCAAAACTAGAAAAAAAAGATAGTTAAGACAAAGACAAAAATGTAATGATTAGGCTATAGGATCCTTGATGATTACCATCTCCTGATGTTCTTCAGTCGAGAGATGGGCGGTGAAATTGTCAAAGCCTTGGCTAGGAGGGTCACGGCGGCATACTAAGCACTCCCAGTAGGGAGAGTCAGATGTTTCCTCCTCCGGTACCACCGAATCTGCGTGGATAAAAGAAGGTGTAGCCACTTGAGCAACAAATATATTTACTGGACTGTGAGAGAGAGATAGAGAAAACACACACACCTGATGATGCCAGAAGATCACAGAACTTCGGCTGAAGTAAGTTGTATCCCTTATATCTTCGTATGTAGTTAGATATTTCAAGGTCGGGATCAGACAAAGCAATAATAGTAGCTGGACGTGGATTCTTGATAGTAAAGTCACAAATAAATGACAAAGTATTCATGAAATCTGTTTCAGAAACACTAAAGAGGTGAGACTCGCTCTCTATTCAATCAAAGATAGAATATAAGGATTGACAAGATACTAACCGCAGTCGGGGATGTTAGTAAGAGCGATTCCAGTGGAATAGACTCCTCTCAGGATGTCATTAGGAACTTTGTCTAGTACGCCAAAGGCAAGGATGCTGAAAGGACCGTGGTAGCCATACTCCTCCAAACACTGTTTTATACACGGACGGACCCGACAAGGATCAAAGCCATCGGGAAGCGGACACTTGTCCATGTCCCAAAACACCGCTCGTACAGCTACAGCCTCCTCCGGCGAAGCCTCCTTCATAGAACCTAACGAAAATCAAAATTTTCATGATCGGGAAAGCAAATCGCAGTAATCATCAGATAAGCAGCCGGAAAGAGATAGATTGACACGGGTAAATCACACAAACAGAGACAGAGACAGAGAGGACGTAATCGTATCTAAGAAACCGTAAGAGATAAGAAGCCATGAATTTTACCTGAGGGAAAAGCAGGGTAGCGGAAGCGACTCGTCATCGGACTAGGGTTTCGATATCCAAGCAAATTCGTTTGTATATATAATTACACGGCGGGAGAAAGGAGGCGGTTTATATGTATATATATTTTTTGTATTAAAAATACTATTTTAAATATTTATTCATTGCATATTTATTGTTTATAATTAACAATATTAAAAATAAATAAAAAATTAATTAAGTGAATTAATTAAATTTTAAAATATTAAAAACTTAAATGTAAATTTGTTTTAGTAAATAATAAAAAAACATAATTATATATAAATGAATTAAGTAACATAAATGATAATTTTTAAATATTAAAATGAATACTATGAATTTTTCTAGTAATAATGTTATTATGCAAATTTTAGCCAAAAATTATCATATTCCAATAAATAATAATAAAATAACTATATAAAAATGAATTAAGTAACATAAATGAAAATTTTAAAATAGCAAAATTAATACCATGAATTTTGTTTTAGTAATAATGTCATTATGAAAATTTTAACCAAAAAACGATCATATTCCAAAATTTAAAATTGATTAATGAGTTTGATGGAGATTGTGATTGATTGATGGTGGTCGGTAACAATTCCAAAAAACGTTCGAGAACTGATCAAAAGTGGTCATCATGTTTTGAGTAGTTGTCTGAAAAATGTTATGTAGAATTGGTATGGTTACGCAAATTAAATACTTTAGAGGAGAAAGAAGCTTGGAAGATCGCATCTGAGAAGAAGCTAAACCAAGTTGTCGTGATCCCTACGCTTTGTATCGGTCCAATTCTTAGTCCAAAACCCACAAGCTCCCCTCGAATTTTTCCGTCCATTGTCATTGTCAAGGTTAGGGAATTCATCTAATCACTCTCATAATTACATTTCAAGTTCACAAATAGACTTTGGTTTTGTGTCTGTTTGAGCTGATCTTGTGTAGAGTTGACTAGGGGCTCGTGGAAGCTATCCAAATTTCAGGGGAGGGTTTGTGCACATAGTCTAGACGATGTAGTTTCTGCACAAATCTTGGCAATGGAAGAGCTTAAAACATGAGGAAGAATCTTATGTTCGAGTTCAGTGGCTCACTCGTCAGATATCATTGAGATGCTAAGAATCAAATACCCATTTGAGACCATGTATGTAGTATATAATATCTTCTGGCTCTACATTTGACACTTTTTAAGATATGCCTCTGATGTATCAAAATAAAACTTGTAACAGATGTGGTGCTGAAGAAGGGGAGAGATATGCCACATGGCCCACATAGCTTGGACACAGCAAAGATACAAGAACATGGCTTTACCTCTTCCAAGCCATTACGTGAGATGTTTGATGACTGTATTAAGTGTTTCCAAGACAAGGAACTACTATGAAAACAAAAGAAATGATCAAGCTTTTATGAGAATCTTATGGACGTAACGATTCCACAATGTCTGTTCCCATCAATCTTGGGACACTGAAAAAGAAATAATATCATCTCACTCATGTCTTGTGGAGTTTCTTTCTTTGGACTGATAGTGTCACTTGCTTGACAAACATGCACCTGTCCGTACAAGTAAAGGTACAAGAGAACGTGTCAGTCTCTCTACACTAGTACTCTCTACTTTAAGGTGGTGGAGAATGTCACTTTGGAGAGTCGCCTCCATTTTATTTTTGGACTCTCACAAGTCACAATCACTCACTATTAGCAGCCTTCAAAAGCGTAAATGCGATCCAGCTGTTATGTACGAAGCAAGCATAGTAATTAAATTCAACTCATAACTTAGATTCCCACTCTGTAGAATCTCTCAGGGGCTAGAATTTATTTCCTGAATAGACAACATTACAAGAGAAAAAGATAGGACAAGAAGAGACCAAAGATATACGAAAACTAACAAAGAACAACGCATACAAGGAAATAGAAAAAAAACATAAAGATTGAAGAAAGTGAAACCAACATCCAAATCGTGAGCAAAACACTCCCTTAGGACTGCTCTCTAAAAGCAAATGAAAAATCCAAAGGAGATCAGACCGCAAGGATCATACTTTGTAGCTTCTTCATCATGGTTATGGGAAACAGAAAACAAAGCTAACAAGTTGTACAGTAGACCGAGCTTTCGCAGTATGTTGTCTTGATAGAAATTGACTCTTATTCTTCGAAAGCAATGTTGAGAGGCGGCGCGAGTTGATCGGCATAGGCAAACTTCAAATCACCAAACTCGAGTTCCATATCAGTGAAATCACAGTCAGGTAGCTCACTAGGAACGCTGTTTTCAAACCCGCTGAGGTTGATATCCTTATCGAGCAAAGAGTAATAATCATCCAGCAGATGGTCAGAGTCGGCATTAAGGAAGCGCTCAAAGTCTAGTCCCGCATCATTTGCACCAGAAACCATAATATCCTCTTCTGCTGATAAGAAGCTCAGATCAGGGATTTGCAGATCCGAAAAGTCGAAATTGGCAAACACTTCCTTGGCAGAATCACCAGACGCAGCAACATCTTTGTTCAGAGACGTCTTTTCTTCAGACAAATCATCAACACTGACACAAGAAACAGAAGCAGAAGCAGGAGAACGCAAGCACTGACTAGTCACTGATACAACCGATGAAGAAACAGAAGAACGACAAGAGACAAATGCATCATACTCAACCTTCTTGGCAACATAAGCCTTCTCAGCTTCTTCAGGAGTTCCAAAAGTACCCAACCATTGCTTAGTTCTAGTGATTGGGTTCATAATCTCAGCAGCAAATCTGCCTGATGGCCTCGGCCTAACTCCCACAGGATACTTAGCTTGCCTAGGAGGTATCTTTCTAGACGTTTTGACACCATCCTGAGAAATCTCAGAGTCTTGAGATAGGAAAGTAATCTCATGGACAATACGCTTTACCTTTCTAGGTTTAGGTATACCAAGCCATTCATCGCCAGAGGAATCATCAGTAGCATCAGGATCACTGACAATAACACTGACTTTTCTCAACAATCTCTTAGGTTTCACAGAAGACTTCATATCTGATCCACACAATTCAAAAACACACCAAGAAAACAGCAAAAACCAACACTCAAAATCTCTGATCAAAACTGCTGAATCAGATAAGACACTTTCAAGCTTCTGTTTCAGCGAACTATGAAAAAGGGTATTTTTTGCTTTTCGTGAAAACCCCCAAATACTTCAACGCCAGAACAAGTCCTGCGCAAATTCCACAACAAAGACTTAACCTTTTAGATTCTTTCTGTAAAGAGATAGCAACACAGAGAAGACAAATAAGAAAGAAAAGATCATACCTTTTGAGTCTTAAGCCCATGGAAATGGAAGGAACCTCAAGAATAAGCCTCTGTTTCGAGCAGAAGCGAAGAGCGTTGAGAACAGCGGTCAGAGTCAGACCAAAGAACAAGACAGACGAGGAAGGAGACGATTGAATCGTTAAGGAGACTAGAAACAGAGACGAAATCACAGCCGATTCAGACAAAGCAGACATAAAGCCGCGTCGCGTTTACAAAACGCCTTTTGGTATTCCGATTTCTACTAGCTCAGAGACCCAAAAAAATCACGCCTTTTTAATTGTTCCTGTTCTTCAAAAGAAACACAACCCAAAAAGAGATAAGTGCCAAATACTCTAAAACCCAGAGAAAGAAACAAACACACCTACAACCTAAAACCCCTTAAGAGGAGAGAAATCAAAAGCGGTGATTTTTTATTCTTATTTTCCAACGGATATATATAAAACGAAAGATCCGTGATTTATAAAAAAAGGTTCTTGTCTTCTTGATTTAAAACTCCGGAATCAAATAAAAAGCAAATCTTTAAAACGAGAAAAGCATAAATTTACAGTCACAGTGACCAAATCTTAGAGACGAGAGAGATGGATTTTATTTGATTAATGATTTCGCGGAGAAATGCAGAGAGAGAGTTTGTGGATTAACAAAATAAAATCTTTCACCTACCTTGTGGGAGCTTTTTCTGAAATTCTATCTGTTGTTTCTCTCACTCTTAGGATAATAAAGCTCTTTATATTCGGTTAACTAATAGTAAGTCACTAGTCACTACCTTAATTTTCTCTTAAGTATGTTTAAGTGCTGGTCAAAAGAAAAGAACTATTCCTCTGTTGTTTTATTTTTATTTGGGAGTAGAATCATTCAAACAAATTATCTATTTAATACGGGAGTATGAGTATCCTACTATATTAATTGTTTATTTTTTTAGTAAGGGTAAAAATATAATTTTAATATTAGACTAATAAAATCTTTTAAATAATTATTAATTTCTATAAAACAAAATTTCTCTCTCTAATTAATTATGGAAAAAAATTACTAATTAGTTTAAAAAAATTTGAAACCAATCAAAATTTTTTGAAAAGTAAGATTTTATATCTAAGTATCCATATTATTATTTTAATAACTATATTTGGAAGATTTTGTTAAGATTTTAAATTATGATTCTCCTAATATCTTTCTTTTATTTCATTTTTTTTAATTATCATATAATACATATGATAAATAAGTATGTAGATTTTTTTCTGCGTATGTTGTGATTTGAATGTTAAAAAATGAAGATATATTTCTCAATCTATGAAGAGAAAAATGTGAGTTTTGTTGGTAAAACTAAATTTATGTGACTGCTAAATTTATAAATTTTCTTTGTTCACAATTAGAATATATTAATTAATACTTTTAAATATTTCATAAAATAATAATGCAAATACAACAAACAATATAAAATGCAAATATACATCAAACAAATTAAAATACTATAATATTCTAAAATAATTAGTATTTTAAAATATATATGTAAATTTACCAAATAATTACAATATTAAAAGTAAATACTCTCTCAAACAAAATAACTTTTTAAACAAATATAACAATAATTTTTATCATTATATTATAATTTTTAGAGAAAATATTGATTCGTGCTTTATAGCACGGAATATCTCCTAGTGTAATACATTTTGGGAGTATGTAATACATATTATCTATTTCTTTTGATAAATTTACCTTACCAAATTTCTAAATTGTTAAAAACATAATTTTGTTTTTTTGCTCGACATATAAGATTTATTAGATTATTTATAAATTTGTATATTAAAGTATATGCAATGTTAGATATTATTGCGATATATGTTTATGCATATATTTAGCCACTCAAGTCGTCTTTTTGGGATAAAGAAGGGTCCGGAATGATTCTACATCCAATCGGACTGTTCAGTTAATCCAGGCAACTCTGGAGGTCCCTTGGTTGCTCTAAATGGACAAGTGATCAGGGTCGTTTCCATGTTGGTTACCAAAACAAACAAATTTTATTGGTCAAGCAATTAAGGATTTTGGGTATGTTTTCACTAGTTAAGGCTACGTATTGTCCGTTGTCTAAAAAACCTCTCTTCTATACTTTGTTTTTCTTGTTGTCCATTGTTTGGACCGTTAATACAAACATGAAGTATGAGCAACAAATCAAATGGAAGTTCTACTGTGAAAAAAAACAAAACAATAGTTTTAAAATTATCAAAAATATTTGGTTTTTAAAATTCATTCATATGCATATAAAATACTCAATAAAATATATATATATATATATATATATATATATATATATTCTAATGTTTTTAAGTCGATATATTTTATGGCGTTGTTTAAATCGGTTTAGATTTTTATGAAAGTTGTTCTTATAAATTAGAGTCAAGATCTGTAGTATTTTTTATAACATGTAAATTCTAGCATCCATCATAACACCTACTTTCTCATTTAATTTGTCATGAAGCCGAAGAAAATTTGGTACTTGATGAATAGGTCAATATATACCTTAAGTTTATCTTAGACTGTGTTACTTATGGTTAAAAAGATGTATTCTTTTTGTTTTTAGTAAATATAATCCTTCAATACAAGCTTATTATTAATTTTTCTTTCTCAAAATATAATATCTACTAAATTAGTTATATATTAAAGTATATGAATATTATTAGCTATTATTGCAATCTTTTTTTCTGCATATATTTAGCCACTGAAAAACAAAATTTGTAGTTGTTGTAATAACATTAAAATATTTTACATATCAACAATTTTTTTTTGAATATTTTAGGCATACAATCCACTAATTTCTTTGTTTAACCATGCTAAAGCTTAGAAGCAGATTCTAAACTCTCAAACAAACCAGGTTGTGTGCGTCTTTAAGCAATTTTTGATTAAACGAACCAAGCCTGCACCATTTTCCAAAACCTCCTTGTTAAAATATTGTTGTAAAATTATTATTATAGTCGACTTTGAATCTTATTACTTATGCATGCCTTCATGGGCTAAATAATATACAAATTTATGTGAGCGCTATATTCCGTTTTTTACTAGTTTGGTAATTGAAACCCTTCATAATAACAATTATATGATTTGTTTGATCCTTCAATAATGCTATTTTCTCAATTTGGAAAGATCGAATTTTCCTTATGATCTTATGCATAGTTCTGAAAATATCTCATGATATTATGCTTACCTTTGTAACCAAAAATCTACAACAACACACAAGATATAGTAAATAATTTGAAGTATTTTTCATGTGTATAAAATGCATTTTTGGTAATACACTTATATTATCTATTTTCCTAATGAGCAAAATGAACCATTAAACTAAATAAAAAAAAATTGCAAGACGTAAATTAGTTTTCTTGTTTGAAATATGGATATATATAATATAACTGTAACGCCCGTGTCCCAAAGAAAAGTGGAAGAACCGATCAATTTATGTGAAATCATGAAATTGCTCGGTTTGGTTTAAGTTCACCCGGTTTAGAGCCGGTTTTGGGAAACCCTAAGTGATGTATTTATATTGAAATGGACGCCTCTTCTCTCTATTTGGTCGTGGCTGTTATTCAATACTTGTGTTGAGAGGAAGAAAGAGATAGAGAGAGAGGAGAGGGCATGTTGTGGTGTGAAGGAGATTAAAAGAGAAGGAGCAGAATCGTTAGGGTCTGGGAAGAAACAGTTTAGATAAATCAAATCGTTGTCAAAGTTTCGTGAGACACGTTTTCTCATACGCGAGTTGGAACCATCGGGGATTGTAAATGAGATCGTGATCTCGTCTGTTTTCTGATCGGCACGAGATTTTGTGGGAAGCTTCGTGACGTCTATGGCTAGCTGTTCACCGGAGGGATTTAATATTTAACGGGAAATGCTGGGCTGTTTCAGACGTTAGGAGAGTCTCAACTGGTTATATTCGTTGTTATAATCAGTTTGATAAGGTGAGTGCGTGACCATGAGCTTATCTAAGCGATTGGGTTGTATAACTTGTTTTGTGTGAAGTTGTGTAGGTGTGATGAATGTGTTATTGGATGTTCTGTTCAATGTCTGGTTTGTTATGTTTTATTTGTGGTTGTACTCTTGATTTGCTTGTGTGTATAGCTCGTAGATGGGAGGATCGTCTCACTGGGTATTTCTGGTAATACTCACGCATCTCATTGTGTTTGTGGTGCAGGTATTGTGTAGTGTGGAATCATGGCGATGAGGAGGAGGATGATCTAGGGTCTCGGTTGTGTGTTGTTGGACTTGGTTATATTGTTTATGTTGGAACCTTGGATAGAGTTATGCTAGGTTGATGGATAGAATGCTTAGGAATGTTATTGCATTGATGATGTGTTGGTTCTGTATGTTGGTATGTTTCCGCTGTGCATATTGGTTGTTATCGGTTTAATGAGGAATTGTGGTTTGGGTGGTTTAATTAAGTAGTATGAGATGCTTAATTATGTATTGTACTTATTTAAAAAAAAACGGGTCCGGTTGTTTTAATTTGGTATCAGAGCCTTTACGGTTCTAGGATGGTTAAGTGGATGGTTAGAGCGGTTAGGAATTTAATTGGGTGAATATTTTCCTGTTGCTTGATACATGTTGTTGTGAGATGGAAATTGATTATGAGTAGTTAGTCAATTTGTTTGTGGTATGGAGTCCTAGTATCATCCTCTTCGAGCCTTCAATGAGATTCCATGGTAAGTGATTTTTGTGTGATGTTATTTGTGTAGTGTTTATAGCTTCTGTGTGGAAGGTGCAGTTGGCTATTGAAAGTTGTTGGAAAGTGGTCGATCACGCCGGTATCGGGAAATACCGTTGGCGGTGATTGGTGGGAGTGGATGTTTTGCAAATGGAATTCTTTTGGATTTTTTTTTGACTTGTGTGTCATGCAGAAAGGAATTTGAGCGGAACTTCTAAAATTGGAAAGTTTCCATAAATGGAAATTTTCTAAAAATGGAATGTTTTTCGGAAGGTAGAACTTGTCCATTTTTGGAAAGGGTGCGGGGGAACATCCAAAGTGGTTGAGATGTTTGGAATGAGGCCTGGGGGTGGCCATGACAGTGATGATATTCTGGGAGAGATTATGGTGTTGGTAGGACATTGAGATGTTCTACGCGGATCACGGGGGATTGTCCCGGTTGGAGAAATGCTTATAGACATTATGATCATTTGCTAAAGGGACGGGGGGTCCTGAATAACTCATGAGGAGATGGGGGTTCTCCTGAGGGAACGGGGGGTTCCCTAGATACCGATAGCTCGAAGGACTGCGGTCCTGAGGGTGGCAGAGGAGATGGGGGTTCTCCTGAGGAGATGGGGGTTCTCCTGGTATCAAGATCCCGAGGGTGAGACCCGAGGGTGAGACGGTACTGCTCGAAGACGGGGGGTCTGAGAGTGAGATCGGTATGGCTTGAAGGTTGCGACCTAAGAGCAGATGAGTTGGGGGCAAAAAGGTCAAGGACGTGGGGGTAAGCATTGTAATTGAATGTGGATTAAGGAGATTGATGGGGGTTCAATCTCAGATTTCCTATTGTAACTAGATGTGAATTTAGGAGATTGATGGGGATTCAATCTCAGGGTTTTGGTTGAGACCGGATACGGATCTCAGGGTTGATGGGGGTTCAATATCGGGGAAGGAGTTTATGTGTGTGGACTGGGAGGGTCAGGTTTATGTTGGTCAGGTAGGGGTCCGAGGGTGTGGCCAGTGTGCTTACTGGTGTTGCTGGAGGTCCAGCGGGTGCTGTGAGTGTGGCAACAGGTTTTGCTCAGACCGTATTGCGGATTTACTGACAATGTTATTGGAGAGAATTTAATAAGATGATTAGTTCTTATTGATTCTTGATGTGAAATGGATTAAGGGATTATGCAATTTTGGAAATGGAAAATTTCTAAAAATAGGAAGTTACTAAATATGGAAAGTGTTTTGGGAGTTAGAGCTTTGCTATTTATGGAAAGTGTCGTTGCAAAAGGAAAATAGAAAATTCTAGAAAATGAAAGTTTCCTTAAATAGAAAGTTCTAGTAAAGGAAAGTTTCCATAAATATAAGGTTCTATGACTAGTTAGGACTTATCTATTTTTGGAAAGTGGATGTGAAATGCCTGGAGTGGTGGGAATGTTCAGAGGTTGACATGAAGAGTGGTCACAGATGAGATGATCAGTTCTCATGGATTTTTGATTGGTGGTGTCATGGTGCTATGAGATATGCGGGTTCTAAAAATGGGAAGTTTTATGAATAGTTAAGGCTTACCAATTTAAGGAAAGTGTGGTTGCAAACAAATAAAAAGTTCTATGAATAGTTAGAAATTGTCTATTTTTGGAAAGGGCGTGTGTAAACACCCGAATGGTTGAGATGTTTTAGAGTTGGCCTGAAGAGTGGTCATGGTGATGGTGATATTCCGGTGAGGGAATATGATGGTTGGTAGGACATTGTGATGTTTTACGTGAACCACGGGAGTTAGTTCCAGTCGGGAGATGCTTATAGACGTTAGGACTTATTTGCTCATGAGGAGATGATTAGTTCTCCTGGGGAGATGATTAGTTCTCCTGAGAGGATGATTAGTTCCCCTGGTGCACCGCGGGCTTGACGGATTGCGACCCTGAGAGCGGCAGAGGAGATGATTAGTTCTCCTAGGGGATGATTAGTTCCCCGGAGGGGATGAGTAGTTCCCCTGGTACCGAGATCTCGAGGGTGACGATCCGAGAGTGAGACGGTATGGCTCGAGGACGACGGTCTGAGAGTGCAGGCGGTGCAGTTTGAAGGTTGCAACCTGAGAACGTATGAGTGGGAGTAGCCCTGGGCAAAATACCCGAACCCGAAACCCGATCATCGAACCCGATCTGAAAAACCCGACCCGAACCCGTACCCGATAGAAGAAAATACCCGAATGGATCTAAGATTTATTAATTTCGGATATCCGAACCCGATCGGGTTTTACCCGAAATCCGAACGGGTATCCGAATTAACCCGAACATGTATAAATATAGGGCAAAAATAGTCATTAGTGAGATTTGAACCCATGACCTAATGCATTTAAAGGGTGCATTCTAACCATTTTGCCACTTTAATATCTTTGATTGATTCTAAAACCTCTAGTATTTATATATTAATATGTACAACTTTAATTTTTTTAAATAGAATTTAGAAAGATTGAGAAGATGGACAATTAGAAGAAGAAACTTCGTTCATCTCAAAATTCTCAGTCAAAACAATTAGTATAGGAATGGTATGAGAAAATAACAACAAACTCGTGTGTTATATGTTTGGCCAGTAAGAAGCATCGATGGTCAAACCACTATTATTGAATGAAATTGAGTTTGGTTTACTTAATTTTGGATTGAATTCGGGTACCCGATCCGATCCGAACCCGATGGGTGTTTATCCGAAATCCGATCCGAATATTAGAAATACCCGAATGGGTCTAGGACCCCTTAATCCGAAATACCCGAAAATCCGAAATACCCGACCCGAACCCGATCGGGTCACCCGAATGCCCAGGGCTAAGTGGGAGAGCAAACAATGTCTAGAACGTGGTTATGAGCGTAGTGAATGGATGTAGACCTCGGAGGTCGGGATTGATCTCGTGTTTTGGGTTGTCTTGACTAGTGGGGCCAGGGTTATGTGGACCGTTGGGTCATATGGATGTGCGGGCTGTTGCGACAGTTGCACGGGAAACCTTGACTGACGGTGTTCAGTTCGGTCGGGGAATGTGCGGGCCGTAGTGACGGTTGCACGGAAGTCCTTGGTGGAGGGACAGTGTTGTCAGATTCGAGGACGAATCTTTTTTTAGAGGGGGAGAATTGTAACGTCCGTGTCCCAAAGAAAAGTGGAAGAACCGATCAATTTATGTGAAATCATGAAATTGCTCGGTTTGGTTTAAGTTCACCCGGTTTAGAGCCGGTTTTGGGAAACCCTAAGTGATGTATTTATATTGAAATGGACGCCTCTTCTCTCTATTTGGTCGTGGCTGTTATTCAATACTTGTGTTGAGAGGAAGAAAGAGATAGAGAGAGAGGAGAGAGCCTATTGTGGTGTGAAGGAGATTAAAGGAGAAGGAGCAGAATCGTTAGGGTTTGGGAAGAAACAGTTTCGATATATCAAATCGTTGTCAAAGGTAACGAAATTTGGTAGTGTTATTCTCAAGCCTTTCATCGTCATTCTCCTTTTTACAGAAGTGGATTTGGATTTAAACTCGATGAGTTATGTGCAGTTTCGTGAGACACGTTTTCTCAGACGCGAGTTGGAACCATCGGGGATTGTAACTGAGATCGTGGTCTCGTCTGGTTTCTGATCGGCACGAGATTTTGTGGGAAGCTTCGTGACGTCTCGGACTAGCTTTTCATCGGAGGGATTTGATAGTTAACGGTTGGTTTTTATTTTAGGGTTTCGTCTTTAAGACTGTTCTTTTCTAATGTTTCTGTCCAGTTTCGCTATAAGTCGTTTTTGGTTGTGTGGCTTGTTGTAGGGAATTGCTGGGCTGTTTCAGACGTTAGGAGAGTCTCAACTGGTTATATTCGTTGTTATAATCAGTTTGATAAGGTGAGTGCGTGACCATGAGCTTATCTAAGCGATTGGGTTGTATAACTTGTTTTGTGTGAAGTTGTGTAGGTGTGATGAATGTGTTATTGGATGTTCTGTTCAATGTCTGGTTTGTTATGTTTTATTTGTGGTTGTACTCTTGATTTGCTTGTGTGTATAGCTCGTAGATGGGAGGATCGTCTCACTGGGTATTTCTGGTAATACTCACGCATCTCATTGTGTTTGTGGTGCAGGTATTGTGTAGCGTGGAATCATGGCGATGAGGAGGAGGATGATCTAGGGTCTCGGTTGTGTGTTGTTGGACTTGGTTATATTGTTTATGTTGGAACCTTGGATAGAGTTATGCTAGGTTAATGGATAGAATGCTTAGGAATGTTATTGCATTGATGATGTGTTGGTTCTGTATGTTGGTATGTTTCCGCTGTGCATATTGGTTGTTATTGGTTTAATGAGGAATTGTGGTTTGGATGGTTTAATTAAGTAGTATGAGATGCTTAATTATGTATTGTACTTATTTAAAAAAAAAACGGTCCGGTTGTTTCAATAACTCTGTCAAAAAGTCCATCTAGTAATTTATCATGTAGTGTATTCACCTTTTTGTTGGTCTTAGGTTTTTGGGAATCAGGTTTTGGAGAATTTCCTCTATGAAAACGGTTTTTTTTTTGGGTTCAATTTTCGAATTTTTGTTATTATGTTGGAAAACTCAAAAACTAAAAACAAAAATCTATTAGGCCTTTGATTGTCTTCAGTTTTTAGAACTATATTTTGGATTTAGTTTCTCAAAAACTAATAATTTACCCAATCAAGATTTTCGTAAAAATAGGTAATCAGGTTTTTTTGAAGTTTTTTTATACCAATTTTCACTAAGAATCCACAAACCAAATATTTGTGTTTTTTCACTTTCTTCAAATTATTTTAGACATTTTGATATTTTAATTTAAAAAAAAAATTGCAAAATCTAAAAACTAAAAACAAGAAAATAAATCCACGTGAAAACCATTAAATTGCCATAATCTAAAAACTGAAAATCTCTTTTTAAATTCCAGTTATTGTTAATATTTTTTCAAAATTAAAAATCCAACTCAAATTCTAAAATCTGTTTTTGGTTTTTGATTATAAAAAAACCAAAAAATTTACCCATTCATGAATCCTTGAAAATTAGGAAAATTAGAATTTAGGCGATTTCTCTTATTTCTTCTTAGAATCCAAAATCTTTAAATTGTGTCTGGACTCATCAATCATATGGTCCAAGTTTTCGGCAAACCTACTTCATATGGCCCAATTTTTAGAGAAACCCTACTTCACACCTACTATATAAGGATATATTTTTCGTTGTTGTTGTGCTCTCTTTTCGTTTTGTTTTGGTGAGACTATCGCGGTGGCCGCTCGAGATTTCATGGAAAACGTGGTGAACGAGGTAATCTGGTTCATTTTCTTCTATCCATCTTTGTTGATGTTTTATCGAATTAGGTATAGAAATCTTTGTTGATGTTGAGATTATGGATAAATCTTCTTTGATTTTCGTGATAATCGTTCATGCGTTTCCAAATGTTTTCAGGATCCTCCTGATGATAATTGGATTTTTGGGGATATTGAAGGCGTTCAAGTTCCCAAAAATCTTAACTGTCAAGACGTTCGTCCAATGCTTAGGCGTTTTTCTTCATGTAAGAGGCATGCTCGACGATCTGTACTTTTTGGGAGCGGTAGGGTTCTTAGAATCTGACCGCATCACCACTCGGGTTCATAATGCCTTGTGGGATGAAAATATCCCGATTTACAATATGAACATTCGTGAGTGTGTTTGAATTCCTTCTTTTTTTTTGTGTTTACGTTGGAAAACTCAAAATCCAAAAACAAAAATCTATTAGGCCTTTGATTGTCTTCAGTTTTTATAACTATATTTTGGATTTAGTTTCTCAAAAACTAATAATTTACCCAATCAAGATTTTCGTAAAAATAGGTAATCAGGTTTTTTGAAGTTTTTTAATACCAATTTTCACTAAGAATCCACAAACCAAATATTTGTGTTTTTTCACTTTCTTCAAATTATTTTTGACATTTTGATATATATATATATATTTTTTTTTAATTTTTTTTTTGCAAAAACTAAAAACAAGAAAATAAATCCACGTGAAAACCATTAAGTGGCCATAATCTAAAAACTGAAAATCTCTTTTTAAATTCCAGTTATTGTTAATATTTTTTCAAAATTCAAAATCCAAAAACTCAAATTCTAAAATCTGTTTTTGGTTTTTGATTATAAAAAACCAAAAAAAATACCCATTCATGAATCTTTGAAAATTAGGAAAATTAAAATTTGAAGTAAACTTGTATGAAGTTCAATAGAGCAGAGAAAATTATGAGTTATGATCTCTAACATTTTTAATAGAAAAATAAGAAATAGAAAATTATGTATTTTTCAGGCAAAAATTATGTATTTTTCAGGTAAAAATTATGTATTTTTCTGGCAAAAATTATGTATTTTTCTGGCAATAATAAATAGTTTGTGTTTTTTACTGGAATTTTTTTCAAAAATAGTAACGCCGTCATAATGTCGTTTAACTATCGTAACGGAGACAAGGAGAAATTAGAAAAAAATAATAGTTCATGTATTTAGTTGACTTTTTTTGGGAATTTTCCCATTTTTCATGTGTATAAAATGCATTTTTGGTAATATACTTATATTATCTATTTTCCTAATGAGCTAAATGAACCATTAAACTAATTGAAAAAAAATATGCAAGACGTAAATTAGTTTTCTTGTTTGAAATATGGATATATAATATAACTCTGTCAAAAAGTCCATCTAGTAATTTATCATGTAGAGTATTCACCTTTTAGTTGGTCTTTTTTAAGGTTTGATATATTTCGATTTTCGGATTAACTGAGATTTTTTATTTTTAAAAGCAAAAGCAAAATGCAAAGCCTAGTTGAAAGAGTCTTAACATATATCCGGAAGAAACTATTAATCTTTAAAATAAATTTTGGATATTGATTTTTCCTTCCACAGTTGTTTTTGCCTTCTGAATCTTAAATTTGATTTTTTTTTGAAAAAAATATGTGGTAGAACGTACACAAAATATACGATTTATTACTTTTTAAGTTTATCATTTTAGTTTTTTTGTTTTCCTTAGATGAAGATCAAATACTATCGGCTAAATTGTCTTCGTAGGACTGGATCATTCATAGATTCATAGGATTGAAACAAAAAAAATATGAATAAGATTCTCATANTGTGTGTATTATCCCCATTTCGAGCTTGTGAGATTAACTCTTCTCCTAGAGGAAGATCAAATACTATCGGCTAATTGCTTTCATAGGACTGGATCATTCATGGAATCATGGGATTGAAACAAAAAAATATGAATAAGATTCTCATTTGTGGAATTATTTATAGATTTTTTCTAATGGGAAAAAGAGGCATCCTTACCAAAACGCCTCCGAATCTTTTATAACTTGGCTCCATTACAATATACATATAGAACAAGAAACATCTTTTTTATAAGCTAACCCATGTTTGTTTTCGGTTTCGTCTATAATCATAATAAACAAAACCAAAATCTACCGAATTATATATTTTAATCTTATTACATATGTTGTCTTATAGCTTAGGAATCTTTTTTTTTTTAACATGCATGATACATCACTTTTTTCCAACTTACTTACTTATCAAAGGACCCATTTATTTATTCTTCAAACTTAAGAAAAAAAAACCGATAAAATTTTCTTCAAGTGGGATCCATGTGATTTACGAGCCATCTCCTTCACTTTTTTATGAATCTTGTTTCTTGTCTGAATTGTGTTGTGTTATGTTGTGTTGTCTGTGATCTGAGAGAAGATAATGGCTGAACAGAACAGAGAAGGTCTTCTCTCTCGAAAAGGTTGCTCAGATTTCGGATTCAATGACTCCAGCATCATCGATGACCGTCGTTCCAAGTTCCGTTGTTTCCGATTTTGCTCCGACGGGATCGTCGCTTCCTGGATGGCTTTATACGACATCGCCGCTAAATTGTACGAGATGGGTCGTTCCGACCGTCGGAAAGTTTACTTCGCTGTTAAGATGGGTATGGCTCTCGCACTCTGCTCTTTCGTCATCTACCTCAAAGAGCCACTCCGTGACGCTAGCAAATACGCTGTTTGGGCCATCCTTACTGTTGTCGTCGTCTTCGAGTACAGCATAGGTACGTACCTCTGTGGCTCCTCCTGAATTGTTTATAGATTCGGATTCGATTGAATCAAAATCTTCCGGATTTTATTAGTTAAAAATCAAAATATTATTCAAAATCTCATCTGATCTTGTCTTATGATTACTGTTCCATTCACATCAAACTATGTTCCTTTGTTCGGTTTAACTCCACTTGTAATCAGAGATCTCTGATCTGATTTGGCTCCAATTCTGTCATCAGGAGCAACATTGGTCAAAGGGTTCAATAGAGCTGTAGGAACACTCTCTGCTGGAGGACTGGCTCTTGGCATAGCTAGACTCTCTGTCGCAGCTGGAGAATTCGAAGAACTCATTATCATTATCAGTATCTTCCTTGCAGGTTGCACCAAGTCTCTTAATCCATATTATGTTTTAAAGGAAGCTTTTTTATTAATCCTTGTGAATCTGGTTTATTAGGTTTTTCTGCAAGTTTTTTGAAACTCTATCCGGCGATGAAGTCGTACGAATACTCATTCAGGGTGTTTTTGTTGACATACTGCATCGTTCTTGTGTCTGGGAACAACAGCAGAGACTTTTTCAGCACTGCTTATTACAGGTTTTTGCTGATCCTGCTTGGTGCTGGTATCTGTTTGGGTGTCAACATATTTATACTTCCGATTTGGGCTGGTGAAGACCTCCATAAACTAGTGGTTAAGAATTTCAAGAGTGTAGCCAATTCCCTCGAAGGTAGAGAGAGATACATAAGATTTGGGCTGTTACTCTTGTATTTTTTTTTGGGATTAGGCTGATTTTGTTTTGTACTTTTTAATAAAATTTCAGGATGTGTTAATGGGTACTTGCAATGTGTTGAATACGAGAGGGTGCCTTCAAAGATTCTCACATACCAAGCTTCTGATGATCCATTATACAGTGGATACAGGTCTGTAGTCCAATCTACAAGCCAAGAAGATTCTCTGGTGTGTTTTCTGTAAGGCATTTTTGTTTAGCAGCACTAGTATAATTTTTTCAAAAAATTGGATGATAAGAAACAAGTATACCTCTTTGTTTCACAGCTTGATTTTGCTGTATGGGAGCCTCCACATGGACCTTACAAGACTTTCCACCATCCGTGGGCAAACTATGTCAAACTTAGTGGTGCGGTAAGGCACTGCGCTTTCATGGTCATGGCAATGCATGGCTGCATCCTTTCGGAAATTCAGGTAACTTACCATATTCGTGTTATCCAACTCTATCTATGGTGTGACACTGAGTTTCTTGATTTTTCTTGTTGTACCTTTCACAAATGAGGTACTATAATGATTGTTATTGACCACTATACCCAACTGCTTCAGATGCTACTAGGTTACTCTTCTTGGTTAATTTGACTGTGTTACTCTGAGAAAGAAGTCTGTTATTTGTTGTCATTCAGTTGTTGAGAAAATGCTTGAAACCAAGAAAATATCTGAAGGAGCCATATTGCTGTAGAGTGTGATCTCCTATTTTAGAATCTGTTGTTACTAGTTAACTGATGTCATGTCAGTCAGTAGGCTTTGTGTTCAGTGCTTATGATCAATTGGTGTGTGATTTGCAGGCAGCTCCAGAGAAAAGACAGGCTTTCCGACACGAACTTCAGAGAGTTGGGAACGAAGGGGCCAAAGTGTTAAGGTTGTTTGGTGAAAAAGTGGAGAAAATGGAGAAGCTAAGCCCAGGAAACGTTCTCAAGGAAGTTCAACGAGCAGCAGAGGAACTACAGATGAAAATAGACAGTAACTCCTTCCTACTTGTCAACTCAGAAAGCTGGGCTGCTATCAAAGAGAAAGCCGAAGCTGAACAAGCTCAACAAAACTACCATGAATCCAAAGACGACGAANATAACTTGGCTCCATTACAATATACATATAGAACAAGAAACATCTTTTTATAATCTAAACCATGTTTGTTTTTGGTTTTGTCTATAATCATAATAAACAAAACCAAAATCTAATGAATTATTTTATCTAATTATTACATATGTTGTCTTATAGCTTAGGAATCTTTTTTGTAACATGCATGATACATCACTTGTTTCCAACTTACTTATCAAAGGACCCATTTATTTATTCTTCAAACTTAAAAAACCGATAATTTTTTCTTCAAGTGGGATCCATGTGATTTACGAGCCATCTCCTTCACAGTTTATGAATCTTGTTTCTTGTCTGAATTGTGTTGTGTTGCGTGTGTGTGTCTGTGATCTGAGAGAAGATAATGGCTGACCAGACCAGAGAAGCTCTTCTCTCTCGAAAAGGTTGCTCAGATTTCGGATTCAATGACTCCAGCATCATCGATGACCGTCGTTCCAAGTTCCGTTGTTTCCGATTTTGCTCCGACGGGATCGTCGCTTCCTGGATGGCTTTATACGACATCGCCGCTAAATTGTACGAGATGGGTCGTTCCGACCGTCGGAAAGTTTACTTCGCTGTTAAGATGGGTATGGCTCTCGCACTCTGCTCTTTCGTCATCTACCTCAAAGAGCCACTCCGTGACGCTAGCAAATACGCTGTTTGGGCCATCCTTACTGTTGTCGTCGTCTTCGAGTACAGCATAGGTACGTACCTCTGTGGCTCCTGAATTCTTTATAGATTCGGATTCGATTGAATCAAAAATCTTCCGGATTTTATTAGTTAAAAATCAAAACTTTATTCAAAATCTTATCTGATCTTGTCTTATGATTACTGTTCCATTCACATCAAACTCTGTTCCTTTGTTCGATCTAACTCCACTTGTGATCAGATATCTCTGATCTGATTTGGCTCCAATTCTGTCATCAGGAGCAACATTGGTGAAAGGGTTCAATAGAGCTGTAGGAACACTCTCTGCTGGAGGACTTGCTCTTGGCATAGCTAGACTCTCTGTCGCAGCTGGAGAATTCGAAGAACTCATCATCATTATCAGTATCTTCCTTGCAGGTTGCACCAGTGTTCTCTCAGTCCCATATTATATTATGAAGGAAGCTTCCTTTTTATTTATGACTCCTTGTGAATCTGGTTTATTAGGTTTTTCTGCAAGTTTTTTGAAACTCTATCCGGCGATGAAGTCGTACGAATACTCATTCAGGGTGTTTTTGTTGACATACTGCATCGTTCTTGTGTCTGGGAACAACAGCAGAGACTTTTTCAGCACTGCTTATTACAGGTTTTTGCTGATCCTGCTTGGTGCTGGTATCTGTTTGGGTGTCAACATATTTATACTTCCGATTTGGGCTGGTGAAGACCTCCATAAACTAGTGGTTAAGAATTTCAAAAGTGTAGCCAATTCCCTCGAAGGTAAAGATTGATACATAAGATTTGGGCTGTTTCTCTTGTTTTTTTTTTTTTTTTTTGGGATTAGCCTGATTTTGTTTTGTACTTTTTAATAAAATTTCAGGATGTGTTAATGGGTACTTGCAATGTGTTGAATACGAGAGGGTGCCTTCAAAGATTCTCACATACCAAGCTTCTGATGATCCATTATACAGTGGATACAGGTCTGTAGTCCAATCTACAAGCCAAGAAGATTCTCTGGTGTGTTTTCTGTAAGGCATTTTTTGTTTAGCAGCATTAGTATAACTTTAAAAAAGAATTTGGATGATAAGAAACAAGTACCTCCTCTTTTGTTTCGCAGCTTGATTTTGCAGTATGGGAGCCTCCACATGGACCTTACAAGACTTTCCACCATCCGTGGGCAAACTATGTCAAACTTAGTGGTGCGGTAAGGCACTGTGCTTTCATGGTTATGGCAATGCATGGCTGCATCCTTTCGGAAATTCAGGTAACTTACCATATTCGTGTCATTCAACTCTTATCTATGGTGTGATGCTGAGTTCTTGATGTTTCTGGTTCTACCTTTCTCAAATGAGGTACTATAATGATTATTAGAGACTATACCCAACTACATCAGATGCTACTCTTCTTGGTTAAAACTAGACTGTTACTCTGAGAAAGAAGTCTTTTATTTGTCATTCAGTTGTTGAGAAAGTGCTTGAAACCAAGAAAGTATCTGAAAGAGCCATATTGCTGTAGAGTGTGATCTCCTATTTTAGAATCTGTTGTTACTAGTTAACCGATGTCATGTCAATAGGCTTTATGTTCGTTCAGTGCTTATGAGATCAATTGGTGTGTGATTTGCAGGCAGCTCCAGAGAAAAGACAAGCTTTCCGACACGAACTTCAGAGAGTTGGAAACGAAGGGGCCAAAGTCTTAAGGTTGTTTGGTGAAAAAGTGGAGAAAATGGAGAAGCTAAGCCCAGGAAACGTTCTGAAAGAAGTGCAACGAGCAGCAGAGGAGCTACAGATGAAAATAGACAGCAACTCCTTCCTACTTGTCAACTCAGAAAGCTGGGCTGCTATCAAAGAGAAAGCCGAAGCTGAGCAAGCGCAACAAAACTACCATGAAGCCAAAGACGACGAGAGCAAAGTGATCCAATCCCTCAGCCAGATTTGGGACAACAACAACCATCACTATCAGAATCCACAGGCCGGTAATGATTCTCAGCTATGGGTTTCAACAGAGAGTATGATGCTTAGGAACCGAGAAAACTGGCCAAGCGTCTCATTCATAGGCGGTTCTATGATCAACGAGATAGAATCTAAAGTATACGAAAGCGCAAGTTCTTTGTCACTAGCCACATTCGCCTCTCTTCTGATCGAGTTTGTTGCAAGGCTCCAGAATGTTGTTAACGCGTTTGAGGAGCTAAGCACTAAAGCAGATTTCAAAGAACAAGTAAGCGAGACACAGAACAAGAAAGATAAAGCTGGCCTGTGGACCAGACTCAGCAACTGCTTCAGCTCCAAGGATTAGCAGAAGCATTGGTGTGTGGTGAATAGTTTAATTTGTATAGACAATGAAATATAATATTTCGCTTTGTTTGTCGTGAAATAAGGTCCTATACTCACACTGTCACACATAAACTCAACTGAAAGTTTTGTTCTCAGATTTTGTTTGTTTTGTTGAAATACAGATTTCAGATTTGATTTGTTTGAACCGAGACCAAACCAAATCAATCAATTTTGAAAGTCAAACTAAACCGGAAAAGAAGGCTTCCGGATTAATAAATCTTATCATTCGCATAAGAAAGCCCAATAAGCTCCTTAAGGCCCAATAAGACCTTATTAACTTTTCTTCTTCTAAAATAATCTTCCTTGGTCGTAAAAATCAAAAGCAGAATATTATTTTTCTTTTTACTCGCTCGCAAATCGCAAATTCCTCATTCTCTCCTTCTCTCTAGCTCCTCGGAATCTGAATCAGTCCTTCTCCGACGCCTGAATCGGTAAGATGATTTCCACTTTCTTCTTCACGCATCTCGTACATCTTCATTTCCGATTCACATTCTCTCTATTCTAACTTCGAACCGGTGAATCTGGGGGACGTCCCTCGCTTCTTCCGTTTGGTGATTCTTCACACCCGATTCGTTTCGGAATCTGCTGTATTTTCTTATCCTTAGATGAGAAATTAATGGAACCGAAGCTAACACTAGAGTAGCCATAGTTGTTTTCTCCAGGATCTGTGAAATGATTTATTTTTAAATATTTTTAATCGAGATCCGAAATCTATTGTAGCAATTAGCTCTGATTCATTAGCTTATGTGTATTAATTAGCTTGTTAATTTTTTTTGCACTGCAGTGACTTGATTCGATACATAATTTAGAGATGGCTATGGTAGATGAACCGTTGTATCCCATTGCTGTGCTCATAGATGAGCTTAAGAATGATGATATTCAGCTTCGTTTGAACTCCATCCGTCGTTTGTCTACGATAGCTCGTGCTCTTGGAGAGGAGCGTACAAGGAAGGAATTAATCCCTTTTCTGAGTGAGAACAGTGACGATGACGACGAGGTGCTCCTTGCTATGGCTGAGGAATTGGGAGTTTTTATTCCGTTCGTTGGAGGAATTGAGTATGCTCATGTTCTTCTCCCTCCTTTGGAATCTCTCTGTACTGTTGAAGAGACCTGTGTGAGAGAAAAAGCTGTGGATTCGCTTTGTAAGATTGGATCTCAAATGAGGGAAAGTGACCTTGTTGATTCCTTTGTTCCTCTTGTGAAGGTTAGATTATGAGAGATGATGTATTTATTTTTAGCTTTAAGATTACACCCTTGTATTAGTTCGTTCAATCAAGGCTTAATTTTGTTTCTTTAATCCTGTAGAGACTGGCAGCTGGTGAATGGTTTGCAGCAAGAGTTTCCGCATGTGGTATATTCCATGTTGCATACCAAGGTTGCACTGATGTTCTGAAGACAGAGTTACGGTCTACTTATAGCCTGTTGTGCCAAGATGATATGCCAATGGTGCGAAGAGCTGCTGCATCTAACCTGGGGAAATTTGCCACTACTGTGGAGTCAACCTATTTGATTGCTGAGATCATGACTATGTTCGATGATCTCACTAAAGATGGTACTTAATGCTTTAAATTGTTATGTCTTACTACTATATGTTCTCATCACTTAGAAATAGTTTGCATGGACCGCGAGAGCATGGTAAATAGATCATATTTGAAATTAAGAAGCGAGGTTTGGTGAAGATACCTTTTATAGTGCATAGTACCTTTTTAGAAATGTTTGTTTCTTATCTGTGCTAATATTGTTTAAATTATAACCTTCATTTCAGATCAAGATTCTGTTAGACTGTTGGCTGTCGAAGGCTGTGCAGCTCTGGGAAAGTTGCTCGAACCGCAGGATTGTGTTGCACGCATTTTACCTGTTATTGTCAATTTCTCTCAGGTGAAGTGAGCTTTGGTTAATTGTCGCCTCTAGATCACATACACACACACACACAAATATATTGTATGCGTAGTTTTTCGTCGGTAAAAGTTTGCAGTTCTGATATTTTTCGATGCTATATGGGTTGTTTTGAGCGCAGGATAAATCTTGGAGGGTGCGTTACATGGTTGCTAATCAGCTATATGAACTTTGCGAGGCAGTGGGTCCTGATTGCACCAAGTATGTGTCATGTGGATTTTGTTTTATGTTTTTATCATCCTTGTTAGATCTAGGCTTTCTTACTCGTAAAAATACTTTGTGACCATCAAGCACATATACATCTAAGAGCCTTGGATTTTAGATTTATGTTGGTGCACATATCTTATAATTTTGACACCATATGTCGTTCTTTCTCTAGGACGGATTTGGTTCCAGCATACGTGAGATTGTTACGGGACAATGAGGCAGAAGTGCGAATAGCAGCAGCAGGAAAAGTGACCAAGTTCTGTCGTCTTTTGAATCCCGAGCTTGCTATTCAACACATCCTTCCTTGTGTGAAGGTACATCTTTCTGCTAATTAGAATTTCTCAAATTTCAGTTAAATGTCCCCTGACATGTAATATTCTGATTCCAACTCATGTCTGGCAGGAATTATCATCGGACTCTTCTCAACATGTTCGATCTGCTTTAGCTTCAGTAATAATGGGGATGGCTCCTATCCTTGGGAAGGTATGAACTGGATATAGCCAACATTTTTCGCATCTGATGTTTAATTTGCTGTTTTGGTTTTCATCATCGAAATAAGCTACATAATCTGTTATGGCTCGGCTATAGCAGGCGCCAACTAGTGTTACAGACCTTATCAATTATTAACATACGAAATCATCAATGCAGGATTCAACCATTGAGCATCTGTTACCAATTTTTCTTTCTCTATTGAAAGATGAATTTCCTGATGTTCGCCTCAACATCATAAGCAAGCTTGATCAAGTCAACCAGGTTTGTTACATCTCTCTCGTGTTCTTTAGATTTCGCTACTTTTATGACTTGCTTATTTAATTGTTGACAAATTATCTTTTTACGGCAGGTTATTGGAATTGATTTACTATCACAATCATTGTTGCCGGCGATTGTAGAGCTTGCTGAGGATCGACACTGGAGAGTCCGGCTTGCGATAATAGAGTATGTTCCTCTGTTGGCCAGCCAGTTAGGTATAGGGTTTTTTGATGACAAGCTTGGAGCCCTTTGCATGCAATGGCTGCAAGACAAGGTTTCCCTCTTGAATCCTTATATTTTGCATATTCACTGTTGCATAATTTTCGATTCGGGATATTTGACACTGTTCGCCTTCTTCAGGTTTACTCCATCCGTGAAGCTGCAGCAAACAACCTAAAGCGTCTCGCAGAGGAGTTTGGTCCTGAATGGGCAATGCAACATTTAGTTCCCCAGGTCTGTATTAATTAACATCGGTATTCTTTGAGCATTTCATACTAAAAGCTTCTGTCTGTTTATCTTAGTGTTGATCTAACTCCACAGTAGCTCGCCTA
>NC_025701.1:12847366-12864576 GCF_000633955.1 Camelina sativa | reverse complement strand
CACTGTTCGCATTCTTCAGGTTTACTCCATCCGTGAAGCTGCAGCAAACAACCTAAAGCGTCTCGCAGAGGAGTTTGGTCCTGAATGGGCAATGCAACATTTAGTTCCCCAGGTCTGTATAAATTAACATCGGTATTCTTTGAGCATTTCATACTAAAAGCTTCTGTCTGTTTATCTTAGTGTTGATCTAACTCCACAGTAGCTCGCCTATAACTTCCAATCTCCATCTTTGGTTTATTTACTTCGAAATAGCTAAAGCTGCATTTATTGAGACCTCCAGATTGACCCTATCATCTAAACAGGTACTGGACATGGTCAACAATCCGCACTACTTACATAGGATGATGGTTCTACGTGCAATATCTCTTATGGCTCCTGTAATGGGATCAGAAATCACATGCTCTAAGTTTCTTCCTGTGGTTGTTGAAGCATCAAAAGACAGGTAAAATAGATTAAGATGAATTGGCCAAAATCCATCAATAACACATCTTACCTTTTTAACGTTCTTGTTGCACATAATCTCTGCAGAGTTCCAAACATTAAGTTCAACGTTGCCAAACTTCTGCAATCCCTCATCCCCATAGTCGACCAATCAGTAAGATTTAGACAAACCTAACTCAACTATATCGCAAGCTAATGGAAATTGTTGAACTCTAATGTTTTTGCCGTGTCAAAAATTTGTAGGTGGTGGACAAGACAATCCGTCAGTGCTTGGTGGACCTGAGCGAAGACCCTGATGTTGATGTTCGCTATTTTGCAAACCAAGCGCTTAATTCCATCGATGGTACCACAGCGGCGCAATCTTGAATTAATTTTTTTTCATATGTATTATCGTTAAGTTAAGTTTCTATTATTTGTGTTCTCTGCAATTGATTTGGTTTGTTTGTGTAAAACGCCATTTTGGTTGCTGGCTATGAACTGCAATTATATTTGTTAGTAAAATTGTATTCCCTTTCTTACATTTTCTGTTGTTCTAAGCTAATTCTAACACTTTACTCCCTTTTGTCATCATGGTGATATCTTTTTAGTTCCTTGCACATTATTACATAACTTCATTACGTATCTGTTAGTTGCAGCTTCTTAAAGCATGTATTGAATTTATGGGTCACGTCGATGATATTGTAACTTCTATGTTAGCTTTCCCTTGGACGTTAAGTCGGTAATAATTGTTTTTTACTTCAGAAGTGTAGATGGAAATGAAATGCATGTGGTTCTGTTTGGTTTTCTGACTCGTTCTCTCTAAAATAACTTTGTACTCTTCCGTTAATTTTGTTTTTCTACTAACCACAAAATCAATACATTAGATTTGATACATTTTAATCAACAAATCGTCCACAACTTCCTATTCATAATTTAACAAATGGAAAGCATGAATCATATGACAAAACAGTTTTAGCCAGACGGGTTAGCCCACTTTCAGCACCCTCTAATAGCATAATATACTACAGTTATGTCTCCTATTTTCCAAGAGGCATTATGGACTAATCAAGCCGTCGTCAAAACTTCACGGGATCGAGAGCTACGATGTTGGAGACGTCGGTGAAGTACCTCAGACATCTCAGTGAAGAAATCAGCATCCCATCTTTGAATCAACAAAGGGTCTTCAGCGAAACAAATGTATATCGATGTCACCGCGCTCTCCACTACCACCATTCCTAACCCCACCTGAAAACCAACATTGAACCAATTAAAAAAATCGAACAAGTTGGACATGTAAATTTTGGGTGACTTAAAGAGTGCACAAAAGGGGTCACACTCACAAGGACCATTCCCATCAACATTGCCGTAGATGCAACCATTATGACTCTGTCACTGTATTTGATCCAAGCCCATATACCAATGCAAGAGCCTGTGATGAGTCCTCCAAAGATGGTTCCCATTAGAAGAACAGCACCAGAACAGTCATATGCAACAAGTGCCTCTACACCTGTCGACTGAAACAATTCCCAAGCGTCCCTCGCTGATTTGTTGAATCCTTTTCCATACACTGCAATCTATAAAATTAACCAAAAGTTGTAGCATTTTGATTCTTCATTGCTCATAAGAGAGAGAGATCATAAGCTTGCTGTCTCTTAATATATATAGTCTATATACCTGGACATAGGCATACTTGTTGAAAAACCGAACTAGAGTTTCAACTAGGTGAAACAAGAAATCAACACAGCAAAGTAGGCATTCGTTTCCACAAATCTTGGAACGGAATCCCCTTATCTGCAAACACCAAAGTTATTAAGAATAGGAAGAACGATAATGTTTTCCGAACAGCAAAAGAAACCAGAGACTACCTCCCAGCGAAGTGTTCTAATGGCCGCAGTGAAGAGTGATCCGTAGCATATGCTCCCAAAAGATGTTGTCACGGCGTATCTAAGCGAGTCTATTAAAGAGCTAGGAGGCAACGATGCTGACTCTTCTTGACCACAGTGAAAGAGAACATGAAACACCATCCCAGAAACTATAACGTGGACAGTGTTACATAGCACAGCGCCTGTCCAGAATAAGCTAACCGAAAGAACCTGCAGATATATATACATATCTTCCAATGATCAAATGATATATAAACATGATTTCTTCATAACCCGTAAGGAAAATGCAAAACTTGCCAGCTCACCACAAGAAGCCACCAGCGTCCTTCATCGCCCATGCTCGATGCCACAACACCAGCTGCTCCAAAAGACCATAGAGACATCCACAGAAGCATGACCACTGTGAAAGCATGCGCCACCATTATCACCTTAGGAAGCCCCCAAACTAATTTCAGCGCTTTCCTCAGAACCAGCATCGTGAAGGGAAGTCTACAAATGAACAACTCAAATCATCAAGACTTGATAACAATGATAAGTGTTACCAAATTAACCATACTAGCTCTCAATCATATTCAACCTGGCACGCACCTGTCAATAACTGAAATAACATACAAGAACTGCAACAGAGCTCCAACGGCGAATGCACCACCCCAGAAGAACTGTCTGCACCAGAAACATAGTACACTAACTACAGCTAGATAGGTAGTTAAGATGTGAACAGAAACTTTCATCATTTCATTGGCGTAAGAGCCAAGCAGCAATGACCAAACCCAACTGATAAAGACTCCAATCCCACCAGCAACAGCATAGAGAGGCCAGTAGTCCTCGGTGAGCCCTTTATGATTCTCCAAGAACCCTTGAGTGTACCTATCGATGTTTAACCTATCTGATATTCTAAACCTATTGAGTCCAAGCACCACGAGCACAAATCCTAAACAAACCATGTGGATCATAAAGATGGCTGACCAGAATACATCATGCCAGTGGCGAGACTCACGCACAATGGCTCTGTTTCCATCTCCACTCCTTCGACTCCGCTGAAGACTCTGCAAATCACAAACCAAGTAAGTAAGTTTTCTAAACATCTCTAGCAACTAAAGAAAACAAATCAGACCGGTTCACTCCAAAGTATACCATGGACAAGTCTTAGACCTATAAAAAGCTATTCTTTTACCTAAGCAACGACCCTGAATCTTCTAACCAGTACAATGCAAATACATAAAAGTGATCAAACTCACACAAGTCTCATATTCAAAAAAGAAACAAAATTTGTTACCAACCCGTGATTAAAAGTTAGAAAACCAAAGTAGCCAACCGCTCTTAACATGGTAACTGGTAAGTAAGAAACCAATCCAAGATGTGAGTTCATCAAGATCCCCAACTTGTAAAAAGATAGACTTTATGAAACAAAGTGGTCTATAAAGCAAAACCCATCAAGGGAATTCTAAAATCCTACACAAACAGATTCGTGCCCAGATCGAAATTGAGAAAAAAATGGGAGAACCTGGTCGCCGGAGGAGATGGAGGCGTAATCAGAGGAAGGAGAGACGCTGGTAGTGGAGTCACTCATGATTAGAGTATGAGAATAAAAAAAAAGATTCACAGACCAAAACCAAATTTCATAGAAGCATCTTTGAATAAATATCACAAAAGAGTAGAGAGAGAAATGAGGGAGGAGGAGAGAATAGTCAATGAAAGAAACGTGAAACCAAAGGATTGTAATGAAAAAAAGGGGTTTATGAGTCAAGAAAAAGAAGTATGAATGTATTGAATGATCAAAGAGAAGTGAAGGCCAGACAAGTATTATGTCAGAGCAGTTCTTTCTTCTTCTTCGTCTTCTTCTTCCTTTTTATTGGATAAGAGAAGTAATTACTTTTTTTTTTTTTTGCAGTGGTCCTTTTCTTAAGTCACACTTTCTCCCTCCGTCACTATTCACTTTTTTTTTTTTAATTTCCTTTCACAAAATTGTTTTTCTTTTTCTTTTTCTAAAGGAACATAATGCAACTACTATGCATGATTTTTGTTGAATCTATTTTAAAAGTTTATATATCAAACGTTAAAAATATGAATCTATATTTATACATAGTAATGTTATCATTGTTATGTTAGTATCAACATCTAATCATAAATAATATATACAATTAGATCAACAAATGGATCAGCATCAAAACCTTTAAAAATATTTTTATAAAATATAAATAAGAAATATACTCTCTTAATGATAAAGATCTTGAAGTAGTCATCAATATCGTTTATTTATCCTAATATTACTACATGACATATATTTATAACGATTTACCCTCAAAACTTTGAATTATCATATTCAAGCTCAAAAATTGATATTAATAGAAAAAAAAATTAAAACACAATCCCGCGCTTGCGCGGATACTGATATATAAATTGTGGTAAATGTTTAATGTACGTCGTTTGGTGTACTTGTAATGCATTGTATACCTCACTCACGTATGTAAGAAAATTATTCAGATATTTAAAAAATGGACCGGTCAAAATCATCTATTGAATCTACGACTTTTATTTTGTTTTTTTGTTTTGGGTTTAATTGCCAAGGAATATACTAGCACTATTTTAATGCTGGACGATATTTTTTTTCATGTGTATTTTGTTCACAAACGTTTGAAATTTTCCAGGTTATCTGATGGCATAAGTTTTTATTTTTAGCATAAACCTGTAAAAGTAGAAGAGTGGTTCTTGTCCTTTTGGATGAACAAAGGAGAAAGTAAAAGGTTGACATAGAAGAAAAGGTGAAATAAAGCTTTTTTTTAAGGACAGAATGATTGAACCCATTGCTGCCACTTCATTTGTTGTGTGATGGCAAGTGGTGGCAGTGGCACCATGACTTCGCCACCTCTCTTTGTGTCATGTTTTTTTCTTTTCTTTCTTTTTGATGAAAAACATATCTTTGTGCCATGTTACTCTTTCTAAAACAAATCCAAAAAAAATCTTTTTAATTAGAATGATTAGAGATCTATTAATGTGCTTAGAAGCAAATCACTAAACATGAATTAATCACTAAAGAAAATTAGAGGATAAGGTGACCTCAGTTTATCTTTGTTTCACGATTAGTATTACTATTAGCCTAGTAAGGATTTTTCAAGCATTCGTTTCTTGTATTTCAAAGATTTTGTTATTTTGTTTATCATGTTTTTGGGCTTAACTTCTTCAATCACAATCACACTTTGTATTTGGGCTTAGTTATCAACACTACGAGTACTGTGGCTCCACGTAATTCATTCATACGTCTCAGGTGACATGTAACGAGGCCCCTCAAGATTCATTTCATTGTAGACCACACCACACCCACTCGTTAATTATGAAATTAACTAAACAAATTCCATCTTTTTCACTCTATGCAACAAAAGTACAAGAAACCAAACAAAACCCAACGACAGAACAGAAGAAAGTACTCTCTAATTTAACTTAAAAGTGACTTTTCATTTTCATTGTCACTATTCTTAAAAAAAAAAACTACTAGTACGTCTATAGCTTTAGCATTTATTAGACGAGAATCCAATGAGAGAATTAGCCAAATCGAAAGTGACACGTGTCCCTTGTTGTTGCACGTTGCCGATGATAGCTAACGAACTCGCCGTCGGTGCAAACGCGAGACAAAATGTCCCCATCGAGTCAACCGGAATCATGTAGTTCTTAGCCGGTAAAGCCAACATCTTCCCACCGGGAAAGTGAAAAGCCACCGTCGGGACTTCAATCGTCGTCTTGCTTGATAGATTGTAACACGTGTCGAACATCGCAACGCCGTTTGCTTTCTCCAAGTCCGACGTCCCTTTCAAGAACGAGTCTCTGAGCGAGTTGTAGATTCCTGTCTGGAGACGAGTCACGGCGGTTCCCGAGTCGATGATGATCCCGCCGCTTCCTGACTCGTCCATCTCGAAAGATGACTGAGGAATCTGAAGCAACTCGCCGCCGACGCTTATCCCAGTGAGGCCTACGTAGTAAAACGTGTCGAGCTGGTGGTTACGTAGCAACGGAGCCTCGACGGCGTCGGGTTGGAGAGACGTACCGAACTCAACCGTCGAAGCAGAGTCTGAGTCACGGTCAACGAGGCAGTATGAAAACGACGTCGTGTTGAGCTGCGACGGTAGAGCTAGCAACCCGCCGCCGAGACCGAGCAAACCAGCAGCGCCGACGAACAACCCTTCGTTGCTGTGTCCGCATCCGACGGCGACGTTTTGAACCGAAGTCGAGCCGATTGTGAGAGTCTCGGTGGCGAAATCTCCGACGGTGTAAGAACCGTCACCGTAAGAAACCTCGTAGAGACACGTGGCGTTTCTGCATTCCGAGACTTCAAGGGCTTTGCACTGTGAAGTGTCGCACGAGAGAGGTTGGTAAGAAGAAGAAGAGGCTGGCTCGAAGATTGGTTCGGTTTGGTGGTAACAGTCGGCGCAAGGGGCGCATTGTAGCCAGTTCACGTCACTTCCAGTGTCAAGCACCATGTAAACCTCACGCGCCGGGTTACCTATTCCGACGCGTGTGAAGTACTCGCCGCTTCCTTGAGTCGTGCCGGAGATTAAAGGAGCTTCGATATCTTCCTGGTCCGTGGTGTACATTGTGGTAATAACGGGCTTGAGATCTGCTTTGGATATGTTGTTTAAGGCTAGATCTAAACGTGTTACGAGAGATTTGACTCTGGCTGTGTCGCGGTCTAGTCTGGCTAGTGTGAGTGACTTGTAGTCCGAGTGTTCAACTCCTCCTCGGACAGAAGCTCTTGAATGAAGCTTCAAGCTAAAAGGCGATTGGCTCTGTTCTTCTTGCTGGTTCAGCTGAAACGACGACGGATTCTTGGTTTCGTAAATGGAGTCGGCGACATTGAGTATAGACGTGGCTGTTACGGAGGTCTCTAGCAAGATTCTGGAGAAGACAGAAGAATGTGAAGTGAGGAAGAAGAAGATGAAGAAGAGTAAGGAACAGTGAGAAGACATTGTTTTTAGTTTCGGACCGTTAACAGTGGAGAAGACGAAGTGAAAGAGGTTAATTAAAAGAGAGAAGACAAAAGTGTGGTTTGGTGGGGAAGGAGAAATGAGACAAAAGCTTCTTTTAATTAAACAAAGACAAAGCTGTGTTTTGGGGTTTTTGCAGATTTCGAGGAGATTTATATAAGTAAGTAGTACAGTATCTACTTGGAAGAATTAATACAAGATTAGATAAATGGTTTAAGGGGAAGAGGAGGTTTCTTCATCGTCTTTAAGTGGGAAGGTTTAAATAAACTTGTTTTATGATCTCAATGCGGTTAGTGTGGAGATTGTTGTTGTTTTAAAGAATCTAAATCAGGCTTTATTTTAAAAAGTCCGCCACTTTTGAGTGTTTCACATAGGCCTCACTTGACAAATTTGCCAATGATCTTTATACTAACCTTAGCTTTTGTTAATGACTCTCTCAATTTTACAGCTCACACATTTCAAAACTAAATGCTACTAGTATACAATATACATAAGAAAGTTAGAAAGCCAATACATTACATATGCATTCTGACAACAACAGTTAACAGTTGTGTGTTACTGTGTTAGCATAGAATTACGATGTGGAGGAATCAGTATGCTGCTGACCTGAAAAATGTGAATTCATGGGCCTGTGTGTCTCTTACTTAGCCTTTTTACTTGAGCCCTTGTATACTCTAAGTCTACTACTACAGTCTACACATAACCTTCTAAATTCTTATTCCAATCGTAATTACACTTCTAAATTCAGTTTGACCTTTTTGATTTTAGCAACGTTATCTTCAAATGTATCTGATCATCATACATATGATACCTTCTGATTTATATATACTTTTTAACATACAGACATATATACAAATATCGCCACTATTTTTTACAATATTTATTAGTTTTAGAATTAGATAAAACCTACAAGTTGAAACAAGTACACAATTGGCTCAATCAGATTAGGTCCAACTGGGGAATCAATTCATTCTCCAGTTAGAAGTCAGTCAATCTATTTCTAAGAATTGTATAAAAAAACAACTAGTAGGCTAAAAATACCAAATTAAAAAAGGATTAGTTGAGACTTGAATTTAGCTATATTGACTATTGAGTAAATAATATTCTCCATGTGACGTCTCAATCGTGAGATCGCGACAATATAAATATATACGAGAGAGTGCAGTAAAAAATCTTATCGTTTAGCTTCTCTGAGACTGAGAGAGAGCAGCAGTGGGTGACGCAAACCATAGGGAACTAATTAAATAGCATTCACTTCTTCTTCTATATAAACTCCAAGTTGAGATTGGTTTTGTAGAAGAACCCACACATCAAACAAAATCCGTTGGTTGTTATTAATACACGTGGCAAAATCTTAAGGGTTTACGAATCAGAATCAAATTCATATCTAAAATTCCCCAATAAAGGATTCACCTTGACCTTTTATAGCCCTTCAGAGTTCAGCGTGTGTTGTTGGTCGTCTCTGTTTCTCTCTCTCTCTCTCTCGGCGACTATTAGCTTCTTCTTCCCGGCGATAGATTTTATTCCGTCGTCGTCGTCGTCTCGAAAGTTTCGGTTTTTTCGTTTCCCTGTGAATATAGCTGATTCGCTGTCGATTTCAATTCGGCAGCTATGAGCTCGGTTTTGCAGGTAGAGTTGAAAATATATCTGTTTTTAGATTTTTTTGTGTTTGGTCTTTGGGATTTTGTTGTGGAAGCTAATTATGACGATTGATGGGGTTTTGTTAGGGTTTTACCAAGTCACTCGCTATGACGTTTGTCTCTGAGATTGGTGACAAGACGTTCTTCGCTGCTGCTGTAAGTGTTGTGTTTCTTCCTCTTCCTTCCTTTATAGTTTTTGTAACTTTGTTTTGAGTTGGAAGAACAATTCAATTGCTTTTTTCTATTAAAGTTTAGTTTTTGATTCTGCTCTGAAACAATTTTGGAAAGGGGACAGTGATGAAACGAATCCCAAATTTTTTTAGTTTTGTATTGCCATTCAATTTCGTATTTTTTTTGTTAGTTTTGAATCTTTTAACAGTCTCCTTGAGAGTGTATGATACTTCTGTTGTTATCTTGACTTGCAAAAAGCTTATGATCTCTTCTTTCCCTTAAATCAGATTTTGGCGATGCGTTATCCTAGGAGACTTGTGTTGTCTGGTTGTCTATCGGCTTTGATTGTAAGTTTTTTTTCTGAGTCCTTTTTAGTTTTACTATTGGCTTTAGTGAATTTTCTCCTAGGTTTGGAAAAGCTCATGTCTTTGCTAATTCATAGGTCATGACTATTCTCTCTGCTACTCTTGGATGGGCTGCTCCAAATCTGGTATATGATTTTTGACTTCTTATTGCTTGAACTCTGTTTGTAGTTGAATATAAGACTTTTCCATGAAGAAGTTTCCCAATCTATATTACTAATTGCTGATTCCAACCCTCACTTGGAGATCTCACGCAAATGGACTCATCACATTACAACGTTGTTGTTCTTTGGTTTTGGACTTTGGTCTTTGTGGGACGGTTTTAAACAAGGAGGAGGGTAATAGTTCCTCATCTTGATGTCATAAGGACACGATTTGCATCTAAGAAATTCAGGGTATCTGATTCTACTTTGTTCGCAGGGGTTCGGAAGAATTGGCTGAAGTCGAAGCCGAACTGGTTTGTTTCCTCTTTCTGCATGTCACTATCACGTTTACATAAAAATGTATTTGTGGTTTGACTTTCTTGTGTTTGATTATAGGATGCTGATTTGAAATCTACTGGTAAAACTAAAGACAGCAGTAAGGTATGGAACTAAAACAATAAAGATCACAGTCTGAGAATGAGAAGTATTGGTGCTAACTTTTCAAACCATTTGTTGTCTTTGTAGATTGAAGATGAAAACAAAAAGCAGAAAAGGCCGTTCCTCACACAATTCTTCTCTCCAATTTTTCTTAAGGTAAATAAAAAGATAATCTCAGAAATTTTGCTCACAAAAGCAGTAGACTTTTGTGGATTAGTTTCATATTCCCCCTTATCTTCTTGCAGGCGTTTTCGATTAACTTCTTTGGAGAATGGGGTGACAAGAGTCAGGTACCTTTTTACTTACTCGATTGATTCAATCTAAATGTTCCACATGCTCACCAATCACCATAACTCTTTTTGTCTAGCTTGCTACAATTGGTTTAGCTGCAGATGAAAATCCACTCGGAGTGGTCCTTGGCGGAGTTGTGTAAGTTTCACTGTAAAACTGTTTACATCCGTCTTGTTCTGTGTTTGCATCACAATATGTTTAGCTGACTTATCTTGTGGTTTATACAGGGCACAATTTTTGTGCACCACTGCTGCTGTGATTGGAGGAAAGAGCTTAGCGTCTCAGATATCCGAACGAATAGTAAGTATTTCTCATTATCCCTTTCTACATTTGAGGTATAAGACTCATCATAAGTTAATAAAACTCTGGGTGGTCTAATGTTGTTGCAGGTTGCTCTTTCTGGTGGAATGCTTTTCATCATTTTTGGCATCCAATCGTATCTTACTTCTATTGAGGCCTAATGCTTCTTTATGGTATGATTCTGAACCCTAATATATTTCTTATAAATATTTGGACAATAGTGTTCTGTCTCTTACTCTATTACTGTTCTCGTGGAAAAAATGCAGGTTTATAGGGAGAGATGACGACGAAGAATGTCACCAGCCATAGTTTCTTAGATATTTAATCTTTTCATATTAAACGTTTACACTAGTGATTACAAAACAAATCTCCAAGATTGTCTTACAGTGAAAATATTGAAATTGGCTGGAACAGCCACCTGACTTCAATAAAGTCTTTGGTGATCAGTGTTTTATTTTTTCTATTTTCCGAATCATGTAGATTTTGAAGTTGTGTGTGAATGCATATGAAGAGAAACCCATATAATATGTAACAACAGTATGCAAGAATTTGATGAAACAATATGGTTTTGTTACTGTCAAAAACACAAAATTATTGGAAGATATATAAAAGACGAAAGAGGCTATGTGGAACTAGTAATATATATGTCTTATTGAATATAAGTAGCACAACATTATACATCTCTCTCTAACTCGATCCGCACGACCATTTAGATGATTTATTCCTACACTTTATAATTAGAAGACCCAGTGATCAATAACTTAGTGTATATATATAATTAAGATCTAATCATTAAGCGTAGAAACTATAAGTAGAAGAATCTGCAATGATGTTCCTCAGTCCTCCAATTGTTGACGCCAGCATTATGAACACTCCTACGAAAATGGAGATCTGCCCAAGATATATATATAAGATCAGTTCAGTTGCCTAGACAATAGACATAGTTCATTTTGCATTATATACATGAATGAAAATAAAAAATGTAAAGTATAGATGCTTACCCAATTGATGAACCAGGTCATGCTGAATCTCTTTGGTTTCTTGATGATAAGCCACATTATACTTGGGAGCTGCAGCGTCATCATCGATCATATATTCATAACACTGAACTTTGATATAGTTCAATAATAAAACTTATAATGAAAGATCAAAGAGAAAGTGGACTTACGAAGAAGGAAGTAGGTGCAAAACCAAATCCTCCAAAGAACCCTAGAAGGTCTCCAAAGAAAGGGAAACTCACTCCAACAAACAATGTAAATGCTGAAATTCCAATAACAAAAAAAAAATTCAACTCATAATTTAGATTCTCTTAATTATAGACACACTTATTCTATGTATCATGATGAACAAAAATAAAGTCTTACCAACATAAGTAGTCCGAGTGAAAAACCTTAGAACAACTCCATGCTTAAAACCGAATCTGTTAACCATCATCCTCTCCAAAAGATCAAACACAGGCATAGCAAACACTTGGTAGCTACCAATAACGTGTACAACAACCATGAGATTAGCAGTAGCAATGAGCCAAGCTGGTCTCTGTAAATTCATCAGCACATTGTCTTTTACGTCTTGGCCAAAGGCCCAATAGCAGATTAGAGCCACCGGAAAATAGCAAATGGCGTTGACCAAGTAAGCTCCGACCACACCTTGCCACATGGGCACTTTTGATGGTCTCTCAGGGGTGGAAGGCATCGTGGCTTGAATCTCTAGAGCCACAGCATGGCCAGCGAAAGCGAAAGAGATCTGACCCAACGCATTAAAAACTCGGAACGTGAAGTCACTCGGATTCGTGGCCTTGTAATCGTAGCTCACGTCAGGCATTCTTCCATGTGCGATACTTCCTCCCCACGCTATCGTCGAGTAGCTAAAACATAACAAATTTCACAAAGTCTCATCAGTCTTGACCTATTTAATAATTGTTATTTTTTCAAAAGATCCACAGTAATTCAAATATAAACTGGACTAAATCATTCTAGGACAATAATTTTTACGCGTATGAACTTGGTAGAATAAGCCTTTGTCAGTATAATTTATATCAAATAACTCTATATAGTCCAATTATTTTTGCTTTTCGTATGGTGTTTTGAATTTGATAAAGACAAATTATATATGTATTGTGTGTATAACTTATAAAAGTTTTGTTACTAAATAGTTAATATTATTCCAAAACTGAAAAGAAAGAAAAAATGATCTACTGTATATATGTATCGCATCAGTATGGTAAAATAATAATTTGGTGATATATAAGAAGGTGGTGAGAGTGACCAGAGGGACATGACGGCGGCAGCCAAGGAAACGCCGGCGACAGAGTTGAAGTTAGGGAGCTGGGAGAGGATGAAGTGTACTCCACCGAAGCCGAGGATCCAGTACGACTGTCGTACCGGGGTGCAGGTGGAACACGTGATATCCACGAATTGCTTCAAGCACTTGCCTCCTGTAACCATGTACACGATGTTGCAGCCGACCCGGACGATGAGCTGCTGCGGAAGCACGATCCACGGGCCGAGTTTGGGACCAAAAGCGTATCGGCCTAGATCGATATACCGGTCAAAACGGCTTCCTGGTACGCACTCATGGAGCTGCACCATTTGCCACATCGTGTTTAAGGTCAGTCCCCATGTCATTGCCAACACCAATGTCCCTGGTCCCCTGTTTACATCACACATATGACATATCACATCACTTTATCTTTCTTACAAACCAAAAAAAAAAATGCACTTTGCTTTTTCTTTTTTGCATGTTCTTTGGATCTTCTTATATCTCAATTTTTAATTGCAACTAGCTAATTCATTATAACAGCTTTAAGTAACGAAAATGTTTACGGTATTTAAAAAAATATATTACTACTTTACTAGAAAAATCCGAAACCTGAATTTCCATTTACTTGCATGTGTTCATCTTTAAGTAACGAAAATGTTTACAGAATTCTAAAAAATATTACTAGAAAGATCCGAAATATGAATTTCCATTTACTTGCATGTTTTCATCTTAAACAATTAGTGGGAAATAAAATTAGCCTTTTTGGTTGTATTTATCAATTAGGTTGATTGCTTGAAATACAAACATAAAACATAATTGAGGGCCTAAAGTTGGTAATATATGATTGAAGAGAGAGTACCATCCAAGGTAAGCCATAGCATAAGGGAGGCTAAGGACTCCCGCGCCGATCATGGCGGTGACAGTGTGGAAGGTGGAGTACCACCACTTGGCTGGCCGTGTTGGATCTCCCCCCGTCCATTTCTCGCCGGACGACTTCTGGTCAGTTTCCTACAAACACAAATCAACTTATACGAAAAAAGAAAGAAAAAAAAAAGTATAGAATGAGAAGGTGAAAGATGTATGGAGAAATACCTTAGAAGGAGAAACCGGAGAAGTAGAGACCATTGTGTATGTTTTTTGTTTGCAGTGTAGTGAGACGATCTCAATTTCCCTAAAAATGTGGACAACTCTGAGCTTTTAAGTACTGTTTTTGAGTTTTTATATTTCTAAATAAAAAAACTGAAGGAATTTTTCTTTAAGATCTTACCTAAATTTAAATTAATGTCACTTGTTGGCCTTTTCTTTTTTTCCCGGCTTATTTTTATGTCGGATGCTCATGTAAAGGAACTTTAATTTTTCCGCACTGTGATCATTTTAAAGTTGATCAAATTTTTGATACGTGTAAAACTGTCAAATCCAAGTAATGTGTAAAAAAATTAAAATATCAAAAAAAAAATTGGTACCATAATACTAAACAAATTATAAGTAATTAACCAACGTAAGATTTCTATTAATTTATCTTCATATATTTATGTCGACCATACTTTTTGTAATTTTCTTCTGTCTGTGTCATATAGCCAACAATAGTTTCTTACCATTTACGTTTGTCATATAGTGCTATGATTGATTATGGCACTATAACATCAAAAGGGTAAAACGCAAGCAACAAAAGACAATCCGTCATAATCTCAAACATTTAGACACTCTTAAGTATAATTGAACTCTTCGTTACGGTATATTAATTTGTGACATTTACCATTGTAATAAGTAATTTACTTAACAAAATGATTCTGAATTATTAGCAGAATTCAAAGCTAATAGAAAATAAATAAAAAGAGTTATGTAGCCCAACAACCCACCCACAAAAAAGAATTAAAGTGTCCCTATTTAGACAATCTCAGTTCCCTATATAAAAAAGGTGGGAAAAATTGAAAATCAGCTTTTTCAGTTTTTCATATACTATAATCAAATTTGCATCTTTGCTTTCTACATATCCCACTTAAATGGTGCCATAATTACTCACAAGTCTAAGCTTATGAGAATTATTTTTTTTAAAAACCATAGAAAAAGTTGAGTGCTGGCATTTTCTTGCTTTCATTCTCTCATCTTTTAAGAAAAGGGCCTTTGGTTATATATTGTTTCCCCATGATTCGATGAAGAAAGATCTACGGGTGCGATGAATCGTATCATCATGGCTTGAAATTGGTACAAGTTTTATCAAATTTTTATGTGCCACGTGAATGGGACCCCTCCACTCCACCTCTCTCAAGGAACTTACCTCGATTCGGACAATGAACTAGAGCTTTTAGCTAAGAGTGGAGAAGAGAAGTCATGTTTGTTGTCTTTGATTTCAAAAATAAAAGCAGTCGATTTCGATTTAGTGCGCGTCGTAGTTACTACGTCTTATCAATCTGTAAATCAATAATTTTAAGTGTTCCTTCTTTTTCGTTTCTAGACAACAACAACTTATCAAATAGTTTTGGTCAATCTATTTAGGGATATTCAAAGATTGTTATGATCAAACAGTAAGATTGTTCCAAATTCTACTTAATGACTTTATTGACTTTATCGGTACTAAAACAAAACAAGATCTGTTTCAAAGACAAGAAACAAACAAACAGACAAAACACCTACAACATGATAAGCACTTTTGTGCCAAGACTTGAACCAGTAGCGATAGGGTTGGTGTGAGCAAATATTAATGACAACTGGAATATGGAAAAATGAAAATTGCTTTGTGATGATACTTGAAATTTTTAAGATAATCATAAATCCTAGTTCAATGATGTAATTTTGATATAATAGTTTTCTAATGCAATATGCAGTTTTAAAAAGGTGTATATTTGTTTTTGTTTTTTTACGGCAAAAAGGTTTAAGGTGTATATTTGTTGGAAAAAAAATGGTATATTTTTACCGTAAACCTTTGTAGATAGATTGAATTATTGACATGAATTGTATCTTTCATACCTGCTAACAAAAACAGAGTCCAATCTGAAATGGTTTTGATGCTTTATTTCCTTGTTGTCGATCAGATAAAAAAGAAAGGAAGCTAAGTTCGGAGCAGCTTGTCGACACCACAAACAAAATAGAAACCAAACCATCCACTTTTTTTCCTTCTATTTATCTAAAGTAAGAAACAAAGTAGTTTGGATGATAAAAACAAAATAGTTTTTGGGTGCCGTAGCTAATGGTCAGACCCATAATAGGAATACGTCATTTTCAGGCTCAAGAGAAGAGAGAGAGAGAGAGGACAACTAAAATCGAGTTGACCAAAGAAGAAAGAAATCATTGTAATTATGATGAATCTAATTAGCACTGAAGATGATCATTTTATTTATCCCATGAAGCCAGCTCCTGGCATGTTAGGCTGCCCTGAACCACTTTGTTGTGATCTACCTGGGCCTTGAGCAAAAGCTTGACCACCCATTACCATCTGTTGAGGCTGCTGCTGCTGCTGCATCTGATTCAGTGGCGAAGTCTGTTGCTGCATCTGGTTCAGCGGCGATGTCTGCTGCTGATGATGGTGTTGAAGCTGTGTCAACTGATGCTGCTGCTGTTGCTGCTGCTGCTGTTGTTGTTGTTGCTGATGATGTTGGAGCTGCGACAATTGATGCTGCTGCTGCTGCTGGAGTTGTGGCATCTGTTGCTGCTGGTGCTGTTGTTGTTGTTGCTGGAGTTGTGGCATCTGTTGCTGTTGGTGGTGTTGTTGTTGTTGTTGCTGCTGCTGGTGGATCTGCTGTTGTTGTTGGAGCTGTTGTTGCTGCTGCTGCTGCTGATTTGGAATTTGTGGTTTAAACACAACCATATCCTGGGCGAAACCAACACAAAATACAAAACAAAACTCGAGAGTCACTTAGATAATGGGTATACATGTGAATTAGACACCTTAGTAGGTAGGTAAACTTTGTGTTTCCTTACCCCTGGAAAAAGCATTCCTATCAAGCGGCAAGCCTTGTCAGAGACAGAGAGCAGGAGCGTCTGTGATGGCAACTGGATAACTGCACACTGCACTTCGGAAAATGACAAAGTTATCATATACAATTCCACAAGAACTAAGTGCGAAGATGAAAATAATATGGCACACGATTAGGCAATCAACAAGTGTAGGAGTCGTAAAGAGTATGGTGAACATAGTAAGAGATTTGATAGTTCATGCAGAAAAAGTTTACAGATGCAGTTCAACATTTGTTATAAATTTTGAACAATACTCACAAGCTTCTTATCCTGAAGTTGTCCTAAGAACCCATGTTGACTCATGGCCCGAAACACAAGGAAGTCAGCTTTGCCAACATATTGCCTGATGCAATGTCAGGTAAAACAATTAGTG
>NC_025701.1:12812170-12846542 GCF_000633955.1 Camelina sativa | reverse complement strand
TAGTTCATGCAGAAAAAGTTTACAGATGCAGTTCAACATTTGTTATAAATTTTGAACAATACTCACAAGCTTCTTATCCTGAAGTTGTCCTAAGAACCCATGTTGACTCATGGCCCGAAACACAAGGAAGTCAGCTTTGCCAACATATTGCCTGATGCAATGTCAGGTAAAACAATTAGTGGCACGAAAACAACATCCACCCATGACCCAGTTGGAATAGGCTAAAGCAAGAAGACATTACTTGTTATTCATATGATCCTGGGATATGAGACGAACAATCTGCATCGTTGGTGGCCAATTTGCTGCCAACCTGGGGAGATGCACAAAAAGAGAAAGCAAAACTTACTTTAGCAGCTAACATATCATTCCTCAATGATAGACTGCTCTTTGACGAGGGTTAATAAGGAAGCAGTTTCGAACTTACGTATCAGAGGCAGAAGCACTTCGGTAACCCTGTCAAATAAAAATAAAAAAGACGTTCATCTAATTAGGAGCAACTAAACAAAACTATAGGAAAGGGAGGTGTGCTTTAAGCATTAAGCAAGCGTGTGATCCCCGAAAAGACACAAAGGGGAAAAAAATGCATAGTCAGTCCCCCTAAACATACCTCAAGTCTGGTGATAAGAACAGGCTGCCCTTGTCTTTGACCAGATAAATTTCCCTACATGAATTTGAAAATGTAAGTTAAGTTAGCAGTTAGCATAAGACCACCGCTATTGCAAGACAAAGTAAAATGACATTACCTCCCAGACTTTTACATATTTGGATTGTGAAGTCTGCAGAGCCCCAGACGATGGCTGTGACAACTGCATATTAGAAGCTGAACTGTTATTGCCACCAAGTTGTTGTATTGCTGATTGCGTTTGTTGGGCAACTCCTGGAGTAGGCATCATTCCCCCTGTTCCAGACGAGACATTTCCTTGACCGAGACCACTCATCATGTTCTGGTTCATGGAAATTCCACCTTGCATCATTTGTGGTCCAGAATGACTTCCTTGGCTCATCCCTTGCATCGGTTGTGAAACACCAAGGTTTGAAGTAACGTTTGACGTTGTTTGAGGACTAAAGGCATTATTAGTACCCGGGCTTTGTCCTGTTTGTGCAGATCCCATTAGTGCACCCGAACTAGCCATTGAAGCAATTCCCTGCTGTCCAGATGAAAACACAGTTTGTGAAGGAGGCAAAGATGTAGCCATTCCTGTTGATATCATATTTGACATATGCATTGCAACCGCACTTTGCCCAACCGAGGAGGCTGCACCTGCCAGAGCTGCAGAGCTCATGACTTGTCGCACTTGAGAAAGATTATTAAGCAGATTTACATTGGCTCCACCAGAAGGACCAGCACGCAATGGTGGCGTCATTCCACTCACCACCACAGGCTTAATATCTGGTGCATTCTCGGCGTTGGTGACCATATCTTGGGAAACTGGTGATGCTGAAGATGTTTGAATTGAAGGAATTGCTTGTGTAGCAGGCCGAGCAACAGACGGGATATGGGGAAAACTTGGAACTGGTGCCATAGAAGTTACAGTGCTAGGCTCCTGCAATTAAATCCCAAAAGTCCAATTAACAAGCTCTGTATACTTCTGTGATGCTATGTTATCTAATAAGTTGATTGCGTATATAATATTATATCAACTTTTAAATGGGATATTCATATGAGCTTAATACTAAATCAATTTAGTAATATATAAAATATATGTTATGTCTTATCAAGCACCATCGAATGAACTTACAATTCATTTCAGTTTATATCTAGTATACAATTCGTATAAAACAAACATGGGTTAGTTGCCAATAAAGCTACCTCCTCCAACTGACTAAAAAGATCAAATAGACTTACAACTTTCACAGTAGCAGTTGGAACTGGTCCAACAGAAACTGGTTGCCGATTCAAAATAGGTCCATTGGCTGAAAAATCATACAAAATTAGATCTTCACATAGAGAAATCAAGATAGTTGAACTAAAAATTGGCTGTTATCAGTAGAAGAACCTGATGTCACAGGAGCTGGAGGTTGGCCAGTGACTGGAAGAGATGGAGCAACAGTGGCCCTGTCCACTTTCACAGGACTCTGGGTCTGTGGCAAATTTGTAGCAGAATGACTTAAGGCAGCACGTGCCTCCACAAAATTCTCTGAGATCAGGACAAGATAGAATGGGTTTTTAACCGTATCCATTGACAAGTCCGCACTTTGTGGATTGAGCTTTCCCTGCATATATAACAGTATAGAACAAACTTTTACCAGTCTATAGCATTGAAAATAAAGACAGCCTTTGGAAGAGCTAGCTGACAAAAGAACAGTTATGATAACTGCACATCTAGTGAATTGCAAATAGACACGCAGTCTCACCGCATTGTATAGTGCTCTAATCTTGGGAAGCTGCTTTGGACACACAACAGACAAAGAAACAGAACACTGCACAGAAATATGGCAGGTTAGTGATTCCGAATTAAAAGGAGTAATTGTAGCAAGTCGTGTTACATGAGGAAATCATTAAAAAAAGTACCTTAGCAAAATATGAAGCAACTGTCTCAGCATCTGATAAACGACTTTCAGATTGTGCATCACCATTGTCATTCCGTTCCACATTTTGCACTCGTGGACGATATACAGGTGTCGGCAATGTGTGAGGGTTGCTGGCTGTGATTAGGATACAGTGCCTTTTAAGATCATTACTTGGTTGAGCTTGGCCGGAAGGAGGAGGAAACATCTGTGTCATGAAGTCAGAAGAAAATTGTGAGGTTTAAGGATCCGAAATATCGCTGACAGAAGTACCACCATATACAATGACAGCCATGGAAGAAAAAGAAAATTTTCATTAGGATGGTAAAATTAGTCAAAAGTGGCTTGAAGGACAGAGGTCCAACATGTATTTCTAGTTGTGTCACAGATGACAAAAGATCAAGTTTCCTACCATCAATGCTTCGGCAAGCCCTTCGGCTGTAGCAACTTCATTGAAACCACCACCACCAAATTGTATGGACGAAAGCCAATGCAAGAAAATATCAACATCTCTTGTCCAGCCACTCCGTTGTACCAAGCAAGCTAGAAAGAACGAAATATAAGAACATAATCAAAGTAAACGGAATAACCAGGACCATGAAAAAGAACCCAAACAATGTTTGTATTTGGACATCACGAAAATGGAGCACAATACATACCGCAGTATGAGCCATGAGAATTGAAGATCACCAGTGATAGCTCAACAGTAGAAGCAGGGTTCCTCTGCAAGTTTAGTGATATATAAAGACTCATCAACAATCGAATCAGACATATCAAACTATCTACTAGCTCTCTTAATTTTTTTGTGACACAATGATTTGAGTTGTTAACTAAATTAACGTACAAAAATATTTGCTTTATACAAGTTTGCTCAAAAACATTGAATAATTGTTTGCCCAAGAATGAAAACTTGAGTTTGCTCAAAAACGAGGATGGGTGGGATACAGTACCTCTCCATTTACCTCACTGCCACAAAAAGACCTGGACAAACGCAAATAATGCATTAACAGATGATGTAATTGAAACTTTGACATAAAAATATATATAAAAAAATGACAGGCAGCGATCTTAGTAGTTCAAGTGGTGCACGATCCAGGAAAAATATTTTCACAAGTCTCAACATACTCAAACAAAAAGAAACTAATTTCAGAAAGAAGGGAGCATGTAATGCAACAAGAAGCAGGGAACCAATAGAAAATTGAAGTGGACCGTTTAATCTGAAAGTTTGGTTAAGGTACGCAAGATTTTCAAAAGAGTTTGATCTCCATGGACCTCTCAACAAGGACAACAAGCTGCTGCTTAATAGTCACTGATCTAACCTATGTTCTCAATATCCACCAAAAAAGAATTAATCCAAACCATAGAAAATGTACAAGTAAATACAACATTATTGTTAGTTACTCAACCAACCATCAGGAGAAGCCGTCAAAGGCGATTATTATTCTGACTGTCTTATTAAAAAAAAAAAAGCCAGCTTTAAACCTTCTGATGGGATCACTAATCACCATAGATTCTCCAGCTTTTAGAATATAAGATCCTCACACAGAATCAAAACGAATGTAGGGGGGATCATAAGTTAGGGTTAAGTGATTGCTGAAACACAGAAGCAAAAATTCGGAATAAATGAAGAAAAGATCAATAAAATAAACACAGTAATCATCACTCAAACGCGATGAACAACAACAACAACAACAAAAATCGCAGCAGAGAGGTTTCGATCTAATCAGAATTGAAATGAAGGCATGATTTGAGAACGGAATCAACTAAACCCTAACTTCGAATAGGGAGGGATAAAAAAAACCTGATGATTTTGTGGAGATAGTCGGAGACGATGGTTTGCCAATAAGGACCCAACGCGGCGGTACCTTCAGCAACGACGATCAGCTGTTTCACCTCCGACGACGACATAGTAGTAGTAAGCGTTGTGAAATCAAAACAAAAGACTCTCTCTCTCTCTCTCTCTCTCGCCTTGGAATTGTGATGATGAGCCTAAGTGCTTAACGATAAAAATCAATCTCTCCTCTCCTGTCCTGGAGAATTCGCTTTGTGTTCTTTCCTTCTTCTTCTCCGCCCAGCAGAGAAANAACCAAAAAAAAAAAAAAAAAAGAGAAGATTTGACACACAAAAATTTTGGGATTGGGCCAAACTCCAAAATAGAAAATGTGATTTATACAAAATGTGACTTGGTCGTTCGAATTTTTGGTTCAATTTTTTTTTACTTTTCTTTTTTTGTGTGTGTGCAGTTTTTGGAAATAAATTAAAATTGGTGAATGAAATATTAATTTGATTTGGATTATTTAACTTTTATGAAATAATCATATTCCATCTGTGGAATTAATGCAGATTTTCTTGTGAAGAATAGTGTGGGAGATTCATCCCATCCGAGAGAATAGTCAGAGCAAAGAAAATGGAAATTAGCATATTTGGTTCATGTAAATTTGTTTTTTACGTCCTCAAAAGCTAAGTTTTGCTGATTTTGTACTATATATATAATGGTGGGATAAACCAACCAGATTGACTCTGATTAGAACCGGGATAGATTATAATCTTATCAAAAACCATTATAATTAGTGGGTTGGTATAGTTTTTCATACTTTTTTCTTACACAGGTGACAAACGTTCTTAGATTTTCTTTTTTTAAATAAGCATTTTGTATAGAGTCAAATTCCGCCGGACTAAAGCTGGATCTTCACTCTTCAAGATTTGTTTCCCCATTCAAAACACTCAACCTTTAGTGGGTTCGTGTCTTTTTACTTTTAGTAGCAAAAATGTTTAAGCCATCTTCTGCTCAACTTTATTCTCTCTCTTTTGAGTTTTTGAGTAATATCAAGTCTTTGTAAAAGCTATCTCAACCAACGTTTACTTAGACTATTATTATCAAGTCAAGGTATCTTGTCGGATATTTTTCTTTCTATTTTCCGTCTTAATAAGAACTTTATTTGTAAGTTTATTCCAAGGCTAGCCAACATGAAACTGGATGCCCTTGCAAAAACAAACGATATCAGCTTGTCTTGTAAACTCTTGAAGTAATCAAAGTTTAGGTGTTGTTAAGAAAGAAAACAAAAAAAAAAACATTTTGCATATGCACATTGTAATTGGTCCGAACTTAAAACAAATAAAGGCCATGATAAACATTATGAAGTCCGTTTAAGATTGGTCCAAAACTTGGGCATGGGCCGCATTACCTTTAAAAAGTTTGTATCTCTCTTTATCGAGTTTTTCTCTTGTCTGATTTATTTTTTGTCTTCAGTGTTGATCTAGTGGACAGGAATATCTACTTTCATATTTCGTCGTAGTTGATGTCAATGACTTTTTTGGGAACAGATGAGTCATATAAGACGGCTCCAAAGCTGTAGACGTCGGTCTTCTCGTTGACATAGTAACTAGCAATAGTAACCAGGGGGCAATTGGCAACATATCCTGAAATGCCATACAATATGTTGTAGAAACTTGAGCTTGTGAGAGAACACAAACGAGCAACTTTCACCTGATAATTATTATCTAAAAGAATGTTGGTGGTCTTTCGCATCATGTACATAATGAAAAACTTTGGGTGTTGATGATCATGTATAGTAGTAATGCATATAAAAAAAAAATGGCGAGATTCTACTACTATANTCCATCTGTGGAATTAATGCAGATTTTCTTGTGAAGAATAGTGTGGGAGATTCATCCCATCCGAGAGAATAGTCAGAGCAAAGAAAATGGAAATTAGCATATTTGGTTCATGTAAATTTGTTTTTTACGTCCTCAAAAGCTAAGTTTTGCTGATTTTGTACTATATATATAATGGTGGGATAAACCAACCAGATTGACTCTGATTAGAACCGGGATAGATTATAATCTTATCAAAAACCATTATAATTAGTGGGTTGGTATAGTTTTTCATACTTTTTTCTTACACAGGTGACAAACGTTCTTAGATTTTCTTTTTTTAAATAAGCATTTTGTATAGAGTCAAATTCCGCCGGACTAAAGCTGGATCTTCACTCTTCAAGATTTGTTTCCCCATTCAAAACACTCAACCTTTAGTGGGTTCGTGTCTTTTTACTTTTAGTAGCAAAAATGTTTAAGCCATCTTCTGCTCAACTTTATTCTCTCTCTTTTGAGTTTTTGAGTAATATCAAGTCTTTGTAAAAGCTATCTCAACCAACGTTTACTTAGACTATTATTATCAAGTCAAGGTATCTTGTCGGATATTTTTCTTTCTATTTTCCGTCTTAATAAGAACTTTATTTGTAAGTTTATTCCAAGGCTAGCCAACATGAAACTGGATGCCCTTGCAAAAACAAACGATATCAGCTTGTCTTGTAAACTCTTGAAGTAATCAAAGTTTAGGTGTTGTTAAGAAAGAAAACAAAAAAAAAAACATTTTGCATATGCACATTGTAATTGGTCCGAACTTAAAACAAATAAAGGCCATGATAAACATTATGAAGTCCGTTTAAGATTGGTCCAAAACTTGGGCATGGGCCGCATTACCTTTAAAAAGTTTGTATCTCTCTTTATCGAGTTTTTCTCTTGTCTGATTTATTTTTTGTCTTCAGTGTTGATCTAGTGGACAGGAATATCTACTTTCATATTTCGTCGTAGTTGATGTCAATGACTTTTTTGGGAACAGATGAGTCATATAAGACGGCTCCAAAGCTGTAGACGTCGGTCTTCTCGTTGACATAGTAACTAGCAATAGTAACCAGGGGGCAATTGGCAACATATCCTGAAATGCCATACAATATGTTGTAGAAACTTGAGCTTGTGAGAGAACACAAACGAGCAACTTTCACCTGATAATTATTATCTAAAAGAATGTTGGTGGTCTTTCGCATCATGTACATAATGAAAAACTTTGGGTGTTGATGATCATGTATAGTAGTAATGCATATAAAAAAAAAATGGCGAGATTCTACTACTATATATGTCTTGGTCGACAAAAGCGCCATTAGAATGTACTCATACATTTGTAGTATCTTTCTACTATGTCTTGATTTGCAACAATATAAAAAAACCACTATACTATATACTGCCTTTAGGGGTCTTTAAGATTTGATATCATTCTTCAATAGCTTCACGCTTTTTACAGCCTCTTGTACAAGTTTTTTTAAAAGCCACAATTATTCTCGTCCATCACACAAGAAAAAAAAAAACACAAACTTAATTCTCATAAACTTTGGATATTTTATTTGACGAGAAAATGAGAATTAAGTTTGTGTTTTTTTTTTTCTTTTCCCACAACAAATTAATTTAAAGACTGGCGAAGAATTGGCGTGTCAGGTATATTCACGAGAATTTTGCTTGAACCTTCGAAGAATACACAAGGAAAACACACAACGACGCAGACCGAAGCGCGTGAAAATGTAGAGGTTGGTGCGGGCAGGTTAAGGAAAGGTGGCTCTTCGGTAACGTCAAGGGTCAAAACTAATTAAAGAGGAAACGCGATCTGGATATATCGATAATAATAATAATAATAATGTGTGAATGTCACTCTTCTTCAAAGATTCTCCCCTTCACATTTTTGTTTCTTATTATTTTCTCATCTACTACACCCAAGGAATATTCCTCCACTTCCACAAAAGTATGTAGATTACTTTCTTTTTCTTTTTCTTTTTTGCTCTTTTTTTTTTTTTATTCTGTTCAAAAATGTAATTTCATTTAATATAATTATTTGGTTTTCTATTTACATCTTTACATTTGTGTGTGTTGGGATTCCTTTTATTAGTCGATGTCAAACTTTCATATAAAAGAAAATTTTAGTGTTTTCTTGAGGTTTTATATTAGGGGGAAAAAGAACAGAAGGAAAAGTACAAAATTAAAAAATTAAAAAATACACAACGTCCAACGTATGGAATCTACAATGGTGGGTACTAGTATATTCTTCCCTCGTTTGTTTAATCTTTGAGATACAACAAAATCATGTGTATATTTCTATAATAGGGAGAAAATAACGGAAGGGTCACTACTACTAGTAACTACAATACTAAAATGACTCGAAATGGAGTCGTCGTTCTTATCTCAACGTCATGAGAATGCTGACGTCATCGCCAGATGTGATTGAATATGGTAAGGAATCCCATATCCCTAAAGAATATTCCTCCTCTTGTATGAATCATCCATCAACAAATCCTAAAAATCTTTATGCTATTTTACTATTCTACCCGTTTCCCACAAATCCGAATAAATCTTTTTAGCTTTTTTTTTTTAAAAAAACATCAAAAGATTCGGTTTTTAGGTACGCGACGGCCCGACCTTGATTAGACACCAATTCTATCATCTCTCTCTCTCTCTCTTTCTTTCTCTCCTTAAAACTTCCCAACTTGACCGTCAAGCTTACTTATTCTCCTCTCTCTCTCGTTTAGATCCAATCTCTCTCTCTTCCTATTTCTCTCTAGATTTATATGTTCTGTCTCACTAGTCTTTAGCTTAGATCTTAAGAGCTTTGGCATGGACGATTACACCCACAAAATGAAGAGATGTCATGAATATGTTGAAGCCCTTGAAGAAGAACATAAAAAGATTCTTGTCTTTCAGCGTGAGCTTCCTCTCTGTTTAGAGCTTGTTACCCAAGGTATGTACACTTTTGATATTATTTTGGTTTTCATTCAACTCTAGTTTCATAATTATATTAATTGTTTATATATTTTTATAGCGATCGAGTCCTGTCGGAAAGAGCTATCGGGATCGTCGTCTATGTCCGAACATGTTCGTAGCCCATCAGAATGTTCTGAGCGGACTACGAGCGAGTGCGGCGGTGGTGGTGCTGCCGTGTTTGAAGAGTTCATCCCTATCAAGTGGAGTTCATCTTCATCGTCTGATCATGAAAACGATAAAGATGGAGCTGACGAGAAGAAGATGAAGATGAACAATGAAAGTAACGGTGATAAGAAGAAATCAGATTGGCTTAGATCTGTTCAGCTATGGAACCAGTCGCCAGATCCACAACCTAAAGAGGATGATCATCAAGTCATTAACAAGAAGGCCGCTGCGGCTGTCATTGAGGTCAAACGCAACAACGCCGGTGCTTTTCAACCGTTTCAAAAAGAGAAACCTAATAAGGCTAATGATCATTCTCCTCAACCGCTAAAAACAATCAGCCCGACGCCTACGACGACATCTAGCTCCACGGCCGAAACAGTCGGAGGTAAAAGCGAGTTTGAGCAGCTAAAACAATCTCATTCCAATAGGAAACAAAGACGTTGCTGGTCACCGGAGTTACACAGGAGATTCTTGCACGCGCTTCAGCAGTTAGGAGGATCACATGGTAAAGATTATAAATCCTTAGATTGTTCGTATCTAGATTTGTTAATAACAATTAGTAAATAAATATTCATTTTAATTGGTTTTATTGCGAAATATGCAGTTGCTACACCTAAGCAGATTAGAGATCTCATGAAGGTCGATGGTTTAACCAATGACGAAGTAAAAAGCCATTTACAGGTAATAACACGAATCATATATGTTACGTTCTCTCGCTAATCATAGATTCATAGTTACATAATTCTATATATAACTTATACTAATGTTGAAGTTTCTTGATTTTTAACAGAAATATAGATTGCACACAAGAAGACCAGCTACTCCGTCATCAACCAACGGGGGAGAAAATCCACAACAACAACAACAACGGCAGTTCATGGTAGTGGAAGGCATTTGGGTGCCGTCGTCGCATGATCGTGCTACGAATACAAGAGTTTACGCTCCTATAGCTACACAACCACCTCCGCAATCTTCACCGTCGGGAGAGAGAAGTAGCAGCCATCGTTGCAAATCGCCGGCAACGTCTTCTTCAACACACACACAACACCTTCTTCCTCTTTCCTAAATAGTTCCCGATTTTGTATGAAAGAATTCGTTTCTTCATAAATATTGTTTTGTAACACCAAGAATGTTCATTCTAGCTAGGTTTAAGTTTTTTTTGAATAAACTGTAAACGATAGAGATATATTTACACACAATAAAGTAAGATATATGTTTTTTTTATCGTTCGAGTAAATTACAATCCAACATCCGAATTGGTAAATTATATTTATCTTACATTAACAAAGACGATTATACTAACACGTAAGAATTTTATGTTTAGTTTGCCTGATCCATTGTGGTGGTGCCATGGTTGTGGTTAGTAGTAACGCGCTTTCATAAACGGTCCACGTGGAAACGTGTTCATAAAGAATAGACCAAAGACCATTTAAAGAGAGAAAAGCATAATCATTTTTTTGCTTCCAAGGCGGTGATTATTTAAAAAATTTTAAATAATTAATAAAACGACCTACACAGATTCTTTATTAATGTTGAAAATAAATAATCAAATAATGTGGTGTGGTAGAATTTTTCTAAAAATTCAATTTTTCGTTTGTTTTCATTTTGAGGTGTGTATGGTCCCCGTGGCCGAATATTCTGGTTCTTTTGTTTTTTTAAAGAAGCATATATTTTCTTTGTCATTTTTCTTGCAGCTGATTAGAGGAATCGCAAGAAAAAATGATTTCTTATTAAAAAAAAACATATACTGTATGTATGCTTTTTCCTTTTAAATATGATATCTGTGCTGTCCAAAGTATATTCTCTTCTTTTTTTTTTCCTTTTTTTTTTTTTATCTCTATTGAGTTTTAGATATTCTCTACCATTTTAAAGTTTTCTTATTGTGAATAAGATTATTCTTTTAAGACGAATCATTTATTAAAAGGTAAAAAACGCTGAAGAGATTGTTTCTTAACATGCATAACCCAAGTGTTGTCGACGTTTCAGAAGTGTGATTCATGTTTTCGATTCCTATGATCTGTTAAAAGACTTAAAATAAATAAAATCATCTATCTAAAATATATCCTTTTAACTTTCATCATAGCTTCACACAAGAGTTTTGTTAATTCAGCTAACCACTATTCCATCATAACAATTCATTAGCCCTACTAGTCTACTACTATATATCTCAAAATACAAAGTCATAACTCATAACCATCAGGTCCATCACCAATGTTCATTGAGTTTTGGAACATGAAATAAAAATATTCATGTATATTTTTGGAAAACGTACTGTTTTTTTTTGCCAAAAAAAAAAGTGGAAAATATCTTCAAATAAAATTCAACGCCTACTTTAAGTTCAGAAGACTAGTTTTTGAAGTTCTTAATTTAAATTCTTAAGACAGTGATCCATGTAATCAGGAGATAAATCATCGGATTCAAATGTCTTAAATTTGCATTAAACACCCCTTCTAAAAAGAGGTTGGATTAACAAAAGCTGACCCTTGCCTTCCCCTAAAGGCCAAGTGGCCCTCCCTCTACCTCAAATACAGCTAACCATGGCATCACCTATCCTTTAGTTATTTATGAAGATATGTTTTGATATTTGATATTTTTGTGTTTAAAACTGAATCTTCTCTTCTGCAAATGTAGGACAAGATTGTCAGCCTTCTCTTCCCTTAATAACCCAAACAAATTGTGACAAAAATAATAGTATTAGTATCCACTTTCATTGATTCAATAACATTTTTTTTTTTCTTTTTGATATCTTATTTACTATAGTCACTATGGGTGAATCAATGGATTCTAAATTACGTTGACACACTCATCTATAGCATGGTCTTAAAATTAGCTGAGGTGGCAGGTGAACTGTCATTTGCTTGGGATCCCAGTTGTATCTATTTAATTAGTTAGTTATACGATTCCAGTGAGAGTTAATTAGTTAGGTACTGTAGTTATCTCACTACTAAATTAATTAGGTAAATGTCAATTGCAACAGTTAATATTTTTTAAAAATAGCAAACATTTAAGTTGGTAAAACAGTGGGTGAAGTTTAACAGACTAATTTATTGGACGTATATTACTTTTATTCATTCACTTAGTATTATTGTAGATGAATATACAAGTATATAACATGTTAAGAATCGGTTGAAAATGAATATAAAATGATGAGTATCTTTATGAAGCAAAACGAACTCATGCTTTGACAAAGATATATACACATTATATTGATTATTGAGGAAATAAACCAAAAATCGAGAGAGAAATTTTTTTTTAATAGTCATTACATTAGTAGTCTGTTACATTGTTATCTATACCAGTTTTTTGTTTGACCTCCTAGGTAACAAATTTCTTATGTTTATATATCTCTAATTATAAAAACATTAAAGTAACAGATGATGATTTGCACATAAACCGCGCACTGAAATTAACAGCAACATTCCTATATCATTCGGGACAATTCTCTTCTCAGTGTTCAGTTGTCTCTAGTGTTTTCATTTGTTGATGTTTTATAAGTCAAATAACATATATGTCATTCCAATACCATCAAATTCAAACCAAAAATAAAGTGTACAATTTTGCGCATCCAATTCATTATAAATTAGTAAATTATAGTACCTCATGAATACCATCAAATTTAAACCAAAAATAAAGAGTACAATTTTACGCATCCAATTCATTATCTCTATTTTATTATGTCGGAAGTACGCGATTTCTTTTTGGTAGACTATATAATAAATATATGAACTATTAGTTGATTATAAAATTAAGACATTAATAATTTAGACGGTTTAAGCTATATATTATTAATATACTCATCATTTACGGGTTGACTTGATTATCAATTAAAATATAACTAAAATATGTTAACTTGATTATCAATCGATTGTCTTAAATTATTCATCAAATAAAAAATTTTGGTATCTAACTTACCATATTGATTTGTTATTTATTATTATAATTCACCTCTTCTCTTATATGATTCTATTTTTGTAACATAATTAAAAAATAGTTTTATTTCTGGATACACCATAATTTGAATTTTTAAAAAACGAATATAAATTATTCAATCTATAAAATATTCAAGCTTTAGTAATATTATTTTTTAATAAATATATATTCAATTTCATATATTTCTTTTGTTAAATTGTATAATTTTATATATTTTATATATTTTAAATAATTTAATTTGAAATATTTAAAAATATCATAAATATTTAATATATCAAAAAGTTACAAATTATAAACACTCTAATTTGATTTGTTATAATACGGGTCAATAATATGTCACTATAATATAAAACAATTTCAAAAAATCAAGTACATTAAAACAAAAAAATTAATATATATTAAATTACTCATAATATAACATCTTACTTTTTAAAATTATATTTACAAAATTATATCTTATATTGACATACTATAAAACATACATTATTTAAATAACTTCATGATGGCTGCCTCAAACCAGTCTCATGGACAACCTGACACCAACAAGGTCTCTTTTTTTTTCTCTAATCAATCGTCGTGCATCCCATTAATCCATATGGATATGAAACTGTTTGTTTCATTCTCACTGATGACAACTTTACCATGCCTTTTTTTTTTTGTAGAAGCACCCACATAAAAGCTTTCCACCAGAGTGTTTGGGAGCTTTTGCCTTTGCAGAAATAGCCTCAAGAGTATCCCCTTCAGTTGTTCAGCTCTATCTTCCTAAAGGTTTAACTTTTGTTTGTCTCTCTTACATCTTCTTTTTTCCTTTTAATCTCCTTCAATATTCACTTACCTTTCATTCTTTTACTAGATGAGTACCCGCGCACTGCGCAGGTTATCTTTTGGCGATATAAACAATTATATTTTTACTGTCATTATGAGATTGTGTATTACATAGTCAAAAAACTAAAGCACAAACATGGTAAACAATATCATATGACTGAAAATTTGGAGTAGCCACAACAGATGATTGAATCTTCTTTTTCTCTCGCACTATAGCAGTAAAAAAAAAAAACTGTAGTAAATTTGACCAATTTTCAAATCCCATAATCTATTCTACTTCTTAATGTGATATGTTGAACTCCTCAAGGGATGAACACTTACAATATGTCAAAACGTTTCAAGGCTTTTGCTTAGTTGAGATTCCATAACGCCAGGTATAATTTTTTTTGTATTACAGTCAGACTTTCATATTAATTTTGATGTCTCATGTAATATTTTGACGAAGAAGGTCAGAATGGTTCAACTCAGATATCAAATTTTAAATTTCTAGTTTGCACAAACGTTAATGATCATGGGCTGTGTACGTTATGGGCTTTAAGTCACGAGAGCAATGATATTCAACAAGACAACAAGAGAAGAGAGTCGACTATTTTGCTTTTACTCTATCTACTTTTTGGGTTTTATTGAAACCATGTTTTAGAAAATTTAATCATGTTTTACGATTAATCGGGAAAATAGTTTTTTTTTTGTTAATAATGAATCCATCTTTATTTCACAATTAATGTTAAGGTTTTAGTACTACATAACAAATTCATATTACAAGTAAATTTAGATTTTATTTTCTTTCTGCTATTCGAACCTGACTACAGTTAACGTACTTACATCAACTTACCAAAATATTTCAACCTTAGAGTGAATATAAAATATATTGGCAGCGTCCGGTAAATGTTAGAAAAACTAAAAGCTGTGGTTGATTATTGCATTATAGGAAAAGCAGTACATGAACCAGTGTCGACTGCACATATATTTTATGTAGCCTATAACTTTAAGATCTAATTGATTCTCTTTTTTAAAAAACAACTATACTTCGTGAAATAAACAAGATGCATGAATCATACGGCATAAGACAAACAATTATCAACTTCGAGATCATGTACTTGTATTAAATATATATCAAATGGTTCTAAAACCGTAAATTTAGATCCCGTGCATGTTCTTAATTATTTTGGTCAGTGTTTTCCACAAAACCGTACACGGAAACAGTTTTTAATCTTAGTTTAAGCAGCCAAACGTACATAATCTTTGAACGATCGATGTTGTTGTTCTCCGTTTAAAGCATCTCTCAACCACGTAAATAGATTTTTCGTATCTCACCCACGTTTTCTTATTGGACATGTTGACATTTAACAATATAAACTATTCTGTTTGATCGATCATATAAGATATTTTCTCCAATAATGTATATATGTAAGTACATGTACATGCATAAATATTAGTGGGATTATATACTCCAACTCCAAACAAATTATATCCCAATTAATTGACAAATATGCAATAGATTAAGATTGGTATAATAAGATTGAAGGTGGAAATTAAACACATATATATCATAATATTTGAGAGAGAGTGAAAAACAAACCCTAAATTAGATGTAAACAAAAACTATTTTGTCTAGTTGTCATTTTTCTTGGTCTTTGTCCTAATTTACAACTTGCCAATTTTAATTAAAAAACATTGCCAAATAAAAAAAAAAAAAACAAATTTTTTAAAAATGGAAATTGTCACAAGATGTTAATCATCGTCTGCTTCTTGGAACACCCTAACGAAAACAAATCATCTTCCCGAGATCTCTTCTTGCCACCACCACACTCCACTGCGACGTCGTTTGGATTACCAGTCGTCGTCACATTGAAAATGTTGACTCCGAAAAGCCTAACCACAGTCTGAACCGGACTAGACCGGACTTTCCAGTCAATATACAATTGCCGGTCTGGTCCGGTAGATCTCTCGAAACAAACCACATCACCTGCTCGAAGATTCTTCTCTTTAACGAACCGGCTCCACCCCTTGGTCAACACGTAACTTTGACTGCTGTTCCAGTAACTGTAACGGAACCGCCACACTTTCCCTGTTCTGTCTTCCAAGTTAATCAACACACCCTTCGCCGGAGACGGACTCATCCCCATCGCCGTCGTCGTCATCGCCGGTAACGGAAAATGTTTCTCCGCGTGTTGTTTCGGTATCACCAACCGGTTCAGCTTCCCGACGTCGCTCGGCGTAACAGCCTTCTCGAACAAAACCTCACGCGCTCTCGAAACAGCGTCGTTTGATGACACCGCCGTCTCCGACCCACAGCGATTACCGTTACCGTTAACAAATTTCCGTCTGCTCTGCTCAAGCTCGTCGGCGTAAGTGTGTTTCCTCAGCATGTCAACGATCTCGGCTTTAGAGTGAGCGTCAAGAAAAGCAGACTCGGCGTCCGTCGTCGTAGGAGATTTGAAATTAGTGACGGCGTCGCGGCCGCGGAACCTCCTGGCGGCGATGTCGTAAGAAGTGGCGGCTTCTTCTTCCTCGTTGAACGTACCGAGCCAGACACGCTGGTGCTTCTCGTAAATCTGAGCGCCCCATCTGCCGTTAGGCTGAGGGACGACGCCTTTGTATTTGGAAGAAGGGAGCTTGCGTGACTCGGTCTCGACTCCGTTGTCTGAATCCAAAACGACGCTGCTTCCGCCGCTTCCCATTCTGTAAAGACGCGTCGTCGTCGACGGAGGAGGAGGAGGAGAAGAGAGTTTGTTCATCATCTCCTTCGGAGTAGAGATGGAGAGAGACTCTGACGTTGTACTACTGTCGTCTACAACACAGCTGTAATCCATTTTTGTTTTTTTTTGTTGTTGTCTAAGAGAGAAAATAATAAGAAAAATGGAGAAATGGGTTTTGTGTTTATTTGCTTTATGAGGATATGGGGTTGGAGTATATATATATATATACAAGGGAAGTGCATGTATGTTAATTTAATAAGGATAAATGTTAAAATGTGGGGTAAATGTTATTTACTATTTAGAGAAGAAAGGTGAAAGAAAAAATAAAATAAAAAAGGGGGAAGGGGTGCAGAAGAGAAGAGTAGGGTCAAGTCTTGCAAGAATGGCAAAATTATGTTTTGTAGAGGAAGTTTCGTGGGAACTAGAGTCCAAAAACCAACATATGGGGTATTAGTGTTGTATTGTATTGTATGTACTTTTATTTATTTATTATTATCACATATTCGTACTAATTTTGGTACCTTTTAATTAGTCCTTTTGTTTCTTCTATTGTTATTTGTTTGCTATAATTAGTTCTTTACACGGTAATATACTATAGGGAGTCTATATCAAATGCATTGAGAAACATGAAGATTATAATTTATATATTAGATAGAATAAAGAATCTGAAATTTTTACTAAGAGACAAAATAATTACAACACTATATAGCAATGAGACTCTTGATGCGGCGTTAAGCATGGGCTAAATAAATAACATATTTGACAATTCGTCCGATATTGTATATGTGTTTTTTTTTTTTTTTTTAGAGAAAAGAAGTTTCCGAAAATCGAATGGTCCATACAAAAAAATGAAGAATAGTAGCTAAGATAGATATGTAAAATTATTGTAGTAGAGTTGACTCGTTTGAGAGATAGAACAAAAATATGAGTAATGGGCGATGTGTAATAGCAAGCAAATGGGGATAGAATAGAGTGCCAAGTGGGAAAGGGGGTTCACATGAGATTTAGACCTTCCCCTCTTTTCTTGTTTTCTTTTGTTTTGTTGTAACTAATTATATATACATATATCTATCTATTAAATAGTGCATCTCGCTTTGAAGCTTTTCTTGAAACTATTTATATTCCCACATCCCTTCCATATTTGGTATTTGACGTGTCTCTTTTTACATATTATGCAAAATTTTCTTTTGCTTTAGTTGGGAATTGTCATGATCGTTGTTAGGTTCTATCATCATCATATGTTTCCTTCCTACAAGTCAATAGTTTTGGTTTTTATCTTATAAGCACTTGTTTGTACGTAGAATCATAGTATGTATTGTTGCCTTTCCAACACATTGTATTCTTTCTTCTTTTACACTCAATTTCTCAAATTTTAAAGCAACACAACTCAAAAAAGGATATGTTTTTCCATCCTAATGGAAAGTGAGTTTTTTTTTTTCCAAAACATGTAAGAAAAAAAATATTATATTTGAGAAGTGTTTTTAGTCAAGTGGTTATAACACCACCTTTGTAACCGATTTTACCGAAGTTCGACTTCACGAAATTGCCCGCTTAGTAGGAATTCACTATTGATCGGGATTTGTCGATTCAATGATAACTATATATATATATATATATATAATTTTTACGGCCATGAAATAAGACATATTAGTAATAACCAACTTAATAATTATTGCTAATTAGTGTCGATTGAATTACAAACATATCAAAAAAAATTGACTTATATTATTTCATCGGACATACATAAGTTATATAACTCAACTCTTCAAATCATGGATACACACCTTCTTAATGTGAATATCGTTCAAATAACTAATCATATCAATTACACAGTACTGACTACTGATACAACGTTCGAATAACGCCAGCGAATCCAAGAGACTCACAATCTAGCTGACGACTAGAGTGTGACTAGTCCCTTCTTAGTTCTTACCTATGCATGAAGTTTTTTTTTTTTTAAGAATTAGTACTAATTTGAGAAATACATTCCTCTGTTTCTCTTTTGTTTCATTTATATACCCACACAATGAAATAAAATTATATTCCACGTCATGAATTACACAGCTGGCCTAGTTTGAATGCAGAACTTAAAACGTCAACTATTTTTGGTTGTTTTGATCAGTTTTCACAAGCAATAATAATAACTAATGAGTTCAAATATAATTATTGCTCAATTATATGAACTGGAATTAAATATATATTAAGGAGTATATCAAGAATAGGGACAAGAAGATCAGAAGAGGAGATAATAATACATTGTACATATGTGAAGGGGGAGATGAACCCATATCGATTCGTATTACCCCCAAAGCCATATTCTTGTACGGAGCAAGAGTACCTAATTTTTTTTCTCCACTTTTCTTGGTCCTACCTTTTTCGAATGTTTATCCATTTTGAATGAAACAAAAGTAATACTTATCCTTTTTTTTAAGAGGCTATATACATGTTTGTTAAATAACATTGCCATTTCCTCAAATAGATTATTCTATATAAAAGTCTTCTGTTAAAATAATATACTCCCTCCGTTTCAAAATATAAGATGTTTTAGAAAAGTTTTTTGTTTCACAATATAGGATGTTTTCAAGTTTCTATGTAACTTTTAGATTAGTTTAATATTTTATATTATGCAGCCTTGTTTTTGATTGGTTGAGCTTTTTAAAAGTAAAAACTTCTTAATCTGCGTGCTTTAGTTAAAATATCCTATATTTTGAAACGGGGAGAGTACTTATCTATCTTAATCAAAGGGTCATAGACTCATAGCTCACTAGTTATTATACTGAAAATTCAAGATTCAGAAATTCAAAGATAAATATATATGAACGACATTAAAAAGGTTAGCCTTTCAGTGATTTCACATATTCGTGGATCTTTCATCTATCAATTAACAAAACGCTGAAATGGGCACAACCGCACAAGTAACGTCTCCTTACATAATGCATGTAATCTGGTTATCATCGACATCATTGACCTTCTTCTATCGAAAACTTTCAAACAATTCCTACATATAGTAGGCTCTTTGCTTTAAAAAAAAAAAAAAAAAAATTCCTCCTGATTTTTCCTTATTTTTCGAAACATATATTTATCGTATTTAATTACGTTGATTTTATTAACATAAAACGCAAACCAAACAATAAATTTTTTGCGTTTGCCTAACTAAAGAATGTTGGCCTGTCTCAATCATCATGAAAAAACTTTTATCACTTTTTAGTGGGGAAAAAATGGAAGATAAATAAACTCATGGGGTTGAGTACGTGTAATTAACATGCAAAAATTGCCACATAACATAGATTAGTTGAAATGGGTGGGGTTTGGTGTAACTGGAAACGGTCGTTTAATTGAAGAATTGGGCCATGCAATGCAAGTGGGAAAGACAACTAGTGAGAGAGATATTATGTTTTGAAGGACGAAAAGGTCAGCAGCACTCGGCACCATCCTCATCATTTCTTCTATCTATCTGGACCCAAACTTCATCCTATTTTTAGTAATATTCCCATTCCATCTCAGCCGTTCATTTTGGATTCTTATCTTCCATCGCACAATTTTGGTATAAGAATCACCATATATGGTAGGGCATGCCCACAGATATATCTGTCAAATAACAACATTATAGTATTTTTGTATTGGGGATAATCAGGTTAGCCTAACAAGTTAAACTTAAATCCAGTGGAGTCGTAATTTAATAACATGGCCTAACTTAGGCCACCTTACCAAAACTAATTAAGTAGTATTTAAATAAAATTAATGTGTGGCTCCCCACATTTTTAAAAAGTATAAATAAAAGAAGCATGCGACTTATACAAGTATATACAGTACAATCAACTCACTGGACACCTAATTTTTTAAAAAATCATAATTGCAAACCTAATTCATGTGATTACATTCATTCTCGAGCAAATCAGCTCCTTATGTTATGACATTGTATTATTCTTAATGTGATGTGTTTTGGCGGATTTCGGGGGAAAGTTTTTCAAAAATCAGTCGGCAAACTATTTGCAATTAGTGGCTATTATCATCTACAAGTTCGACTATCGAACTAATGAACCATTTAAATTTTGCATACACGCCTAATAAGTACTAAAGATGTTAGCCGCACCCTAATGAGAAATTTTACAAGAATATGTAGTTCACTTATAAAGACTATCTCGATTTAGTTAAGTAACTACTATTTTTTTTTTGGTACAGTAAGTAATAAGAAGATAAAAGGACCAGACAGGACAAGAAGACCCTTTAAAATGAAGACACTCCGTCAAGCTTTAAAGTATTTTATCTAGGCTGTCCTGAGATAGAATAGTAGTAGGTATTAAACTATCAATATTGATATTTATAGAATAGTGGTGAGTAATTAACAAGTATATTTATGTAAAACACATGTGAGAATAAAAAAAGGAGACTGCTTTTGTTGACCAGTGAAAAAGGAACACTATCGAGAGAATCGTTAACCATTACTTAAACCCATTGGCTTTGCTCTCGTTGGTTTTTATCCCGATCCGATCTTGTATTTTTCATAGAGTGGAATCAATATGAAAACCATATTGAAATACAACCAAAAAGAAAATGATTTTTTTTTGCCAAGGATAGATATCGTAAGTCAAATTGAAACACTGTATAATAACATGAACACGTATATAATGTATAGGTGCAATTGGAAAGAACAACGTAACATATATTTTCTTTATTCACATCTTCGCGTGGTTAAGTAATATCCAATATCACAGTAAATTGCCAACTTCTGTTTTATATCTACAGAAGTAACTATGAATAATACTAATTTATCATTAGGGAAAATACCCTTAGGTAGGTGAGAATAATATTGCACAACTCCTTTTTATGATAACAATACTTTTGAAACATGTTTGAATCAAATAACATGTTTTTTCTTTTTTTTTTTTAGTTTCGATAAAACTCTCTATAGACCTGAAACCACACGATTTTATCCAATGATCAAAATTATATATATTCATCGATTGGCTAATACCATGTTACACGATTACATATAAAATTTCTCGTCGACAAATAATAACGATTTAATTTACAATGTATAAAACGAAAAAATCATTTTGGTCAAACCATGCAAAGTAGGAGTTTTGTTTACTTAATCATTTAACAATTTCATCAATAATAATGTAATTTCCACTTGTATGATGTACTACAAATCTAAAATTACATTAAACACACTAAAACACATATAATATGATATCCGCCGTTATAGGTTTGAACAAATATATTTTGTTGGAATTATGCGCTGCCATCTGCCGACACGGTACGCACAACCCAACATTTATAAAGTCAAATAAATTTACTTTAAACCAATTGGGGCTGGCTATTTTTACAAAACAAATTCTTTAAGCAACTATGTAGTCTATCTCTTACGCCTTTTTATCTCATAGATATTTTAGTTTCTTCTGATCTAGTTTGTAAAGATAAGATTTGCTTTCTTTTTCCTGCTAGTTGCTCTCCTAGTTGATCACTTTTATAAACCCTACAGATCGATGTATCTTTACACACATTTACATGTAATAATGTGTATATACGTATCAATTTATATACAAAAGTGTATTCGTGGATATACACATACACACAACAAGCACACATATATATTCATATAATGTATATGATGTAAATATATAGAATTACTATAGAGTCTTATCACATATTAATTATGGCGAACAAGTATTTTATTGACATGTAGATTGACTTTTAATTTCTTGTGTCGATTTCGTAATCCTCTTCTGTATACGTGCCAACGATCAGAGCCATAATTAAAATTAGTAAACTTATTGAGTCAATTGCTAAATGATGCATTAGTTTAGTGACTTAATCATGTGTGGCAAATAGTAAAAACAAGCCGGTCCATATAAAGAGTTGCGTAATACAATTATAAAAATGAAACCCAAAAGACCCGGAGACAATTAGCTTACGTACATCGAGGTCAACGAAGTCAATGGTTTTGGCAAATATATGAAGTCAATAGAGAATCGCCCAAATATATCTGTCCAGAGCTTCATTTGCATTTAAAATCCTTCGCATGGTTTAAATCTCAAATTTATGACACATCTGTTAGGAAAAGAACAAGAAGACAAAGTACTAGTACATATCAACATCATTGATTTATGTTCTTTACGTCCATTCAAACTTGTTAACTCGTCTTTACGCTGTTTCCCTTACTCCAATGTAATTGCGTGGAGGAGATAAAACAGCGCAGAGCACCGCGGCTAATTAGTTATATGTTCCATTTGAAAATCAACACGATAATACATTGTAGTTATGTGTCATTAATTTGAACGTATAAATTAAAGTTCAAATCACGTGAAAGATTACAAAGCGAAGACCATATCTAGTTGGTTGTAGTAATTAAATACATATACTGTATATGCATCCTCACGAATATCCGGTCGTTGTGACTTATTATAGAGAAAGAGAAGACATTTCAATATATGCATATATATAGAACCTTTGAGTTATTCAAATACCGTGGACGAATATTGAACCCACAATATTTAAGCTTCTTTCTAATTAAAGACTAGTCGGAGCTCCAATGATAATATAATCCATTATGAGAGATTATTTTCATGGTAGTGTGAAGATATATTACGTGGCCTACCGTAAGACACTATATGAGAAAATGTGTAATTTCTTTATTCTTTCTACTAGAATTACATTACCTTTTTGAATTTAAATAGAAGAAAATAGCATTAGGAATAGCACGACTGTAAGCTTAATGAGAGAGTCCAAGTCAGCATTTATAACATAAATACTAGACATCATAACACGCGGGACCTGCGTGCAGTGCAGTTAGGCTCTCTCCAATGTCAAAATTCAACATTTTCCACCGTCAAATATTCCAATTTCAAGTTGGAAAATTAAAATGAAAAGATGAGAAAATTAATAGAAGAAGGAGCAGAAGTGTGAATGGTACTTAATTAACAGAAGAGGGAAATGTATGATTAGTTATACAAGTCAAAAGCCTTATAGAAGAAGAAGAAGAAACAAATAACGTTACAAGTCAAACCAGACAGATGGGTTTTGCGAAAGCCAAGACAACTATAAATAAACATGATGAAAAACAACAACTTATATGACAGTATAGTATTATCGTTAACTTTCATTCAAATAAACATAAACAACATCTCGAGTAGATGATATCGAATGGAGACAAGTATACAAAGTCTCGGGGTCGTAAGAGTATAACAAAAGTCAGAACATTGTTTAATAATTAAACAAAACCAAAAAAAAATTAAAATAAGTTTTAAAACAAAGGTTGTCAATAATTATCACCTCACGGGGTCAGTTGACAAACTTTGCAGCTCATCTTTGTCAGGAGAGAATATCACTTAGTACGTAGTTAGTACATACGCTAAACAAAAAACGTTAAGAGTGATGAAAATATATTGATTAAGAAGAACCGTTATGGGCTGATCTGTGACCCATTTACTAAACAGATATCAGTGATTTACAGTAGTTGGAAACAGTAAGCATCATAAACCACCAACCAAGAAGGAACACCAATCGTAAGCATCAGTGATTTACAGTAGTCTTTGCCATTTTCTAAGCTCTTCTAACCCAGGAAAAAATCATCGGATGTTTCACTCTTGTTACAATTGTAGAGACAAGTTTGGTCAATCCATATATGGTGAATTGGTGATATCCATTAAACCTAAAAAAAAAAGGAACATCAATGTGGTATGATACAAGCAAGAATGCAACACAAATACAGGGGAGGGCGTAGGTAAGAAATTATCAATTAATATTATCATATCTAAGAGAGACCAACAAAAATGATATTACAATGAAGGAAGATTGAGTTCTTACTTTTATTTTGTGGAATAATTTCACACTCTTTGATCCATTGCCCTTCCTTCGATGTTATTTGTGCGGGGAGTCTTCTTGAGGAGTAATGCTTCGTATACTAATTACACATAAAAAAATCTTTAATCCTCATCTTCTTGCTCTGTCCAAGTCAAATCTCATTAATCTGATTGATCCTTCAAAATCCACCTCCTTGAGTAACTATACATAAAAAAAAATCTGATTAGTATTCAGGAAAATATAAAATATAAAATATAGACATTTTTGACGGGCAAAGAGCTGCATTTGCTTACGCTGACCAAAGCCTCGCACACATTCTGAAGTTCATCGATTCCGCAAAGATACTGGTGGACCGACTCTTTTACTATTCTTCGAACAAAGTTCATTTATCCATTATATGACTCCTTGTATTATTGCAACTTACGTGTCCTACGTAACAACTGCTTCTTTAGCATCTGCTTCTCTTCGAGGCTGATCTTAAGAAGAGACCATTTAAGATCAAGGTTCAATCTTTGACTCTGCCATTTTTTGCAGTGATTAGAATTCAACCAAAATAAACAATTAAGAAAAACATACCTCTTGCTGTCTTGCCAAGATCAACATGTCTACATCAAGATCATACCTTGCCTCCGAGGCCATCAAATGCTAGCAGGATTAGCATAAACAAATATCATAAATTAATAGTACAAGCTACAGATTGTCAGATTGTGAGTGCAAGAAACTAGATTACACTCAAATGTGGCTGATATTAAAGTCAGAATAAAAGGGATTTTGGAATTCCTCTACAAACTTCCTCACTTATCCGTTAAAATTTTGATCAACATGTAAAAGATAAATCATAAAGACACCAATCTATCAACCACCACACATAAAGGAAACATATTCATAATTCATGAAGATGCATTGGAGATTAGTATGGTTATAATATTTTAATTTGTCTAATGTATATTACCATTTTATATTGTTTGTTGTATTTGCATCATTATTTTGTGAAATATTAAAAGCATTAATTATTATATTCTAATTGTGAGCAAATTGTGAACAAATAAAATTTATTAATTTATCAACCACGTAAATTTAGTTTTACCAACGGGTCAATATGAAATATTAAAACACACTTTTTTACAGATTGAATAATATATCTTCGTTTAAAAAAAATTCAAATTACAACATATGCAGAAAAATATACATATTTATTTATCATATGTATTATTTGATAATTCAAAACAATTTAGAAATAAAATCTTAGTTTTCAAAATTCTTATTGGTTTACAATTTTTAAAAATTAATTAGTAATTTTCGTCCATAATTAATTAGAGAGAGAAAATATTTTTTAGAATTTAATAATTTATTTTTAAAATTTTTATTAGTCTAATATTAAAATTATAGTGTTACCCTAATTGAAAGCTTAAATAATGCCCACACTCCCCCTAAAAATTTATTAGTCTAATATTAATTAAAATTATATTGTTACCTTTATTGAATCTCAGTGTTAGTTTAAAATCAGAAGATTATTAGTTTAAAACTTAAGTTTAAACCTCATTCAAGTAGGTTAAATCTTAAGTTTCTTTTAACACTGATAGAGTTAACCTTAAGTTTCTTCTGATTTTATTAGTGTTAAAAGAAGGTTCTTGTATTCTTTTGTGATTTTCTTTCTCAGTTTCAGTGATATATTTGGAAGAAATAACCAATAAAATATTTCTGCTGAAAGAGAAGTGTCCCGGTTTTTTTGATCAATATATTTGCAACTTTATTGGGAAGGTCGAGGTCGAACTTGAAATTACTGTTATGGGCTGATATGGTGCCCATTTTATTAAGTAGATTACCGAAACAGTAGCATTGTAAACCAACCAAGAAGGAAAAGCTCTTCGAACCCAGGGAAAAATCATTGGATGTTTCATTGTTGTTAATTTTAATTCACTTTCATTATAGAAACAAGTTTGGTTAATCCACATGTGTTGATATCCATTGACCTCGAAACAAAAGGGAACAGTATGATACATGCAACACAGATACAGGGAAGGGCGTAAGTAAGAATGTGTATCAATTAATATTTTCATTTATCTAAGAGAGACCAAAAATACGATGAAGGGAGATTGAGTTCTTACTCTTTTGGGGAATAATTTCACACTCTTTGATCCATTGATTGCCCCCTCTTCATTGTTATTTGTTGGGGAGTCTTCTTGAGGAGTAATGCTTCATATACTAATTACACATAAAATCTCTAATCCTCATCTCATCCCCTTGTTCTGTCCAAGTCAAATCTCTTCCTACCTCTCATTCTCGGCTATTGCGAATTCAGGGGCAGTGTGGGCATTCCTTTCGCGTGTTGGCTCTCCATTTCCAGTAGCATTAAAGACTTTTGCCTCTGGTATCTGTTTCTCTTCGCTGCTAGCGCTGCAACAACACACATACAAAGACTCAGAGAGAGATCAAGATTCAAAAATGTCCTTCATCTTCTTCAATTTTGAGGAATTTTACTTACATGTCAAATCGTGGGGAGGTGCAAAGTCGTAATCATGTCTTCCTCTCCAGATGCAACACAAGTAAATGACTAGGAGAACCAGAATGAGAAACACAACACAAGATATGGCTATGGCTATTTTACCCCCTTTGGATAAGTGGCCATTCTCCCATAGTAGTGGACACGACGGAAGCGATGGTACTCCGCATAATCCTTTGTTTCCAGAGAGACTGTAAAAAAGAAGGAGATTGTTGTAGAGTGTGAGCTTATAGATCAAAGAACAAAGCCATTGATAATAAAAAGGAAGGTAATTTGCCATTGATGAAACTAATATAGACTATATAATTCCATGCGGACTTTGAAATTTAACTTACTCGATGATTCCACCATGAACACCAACTGAATAAACCTCCTCTGGTACCTTTCCTTGCAATTCGTTGCCATTCAAAAGCCTAAAAACACATCATAGATAAATCAATCAGCGTTCATGTTAACGTCAATAAAGATGGTTGTCATCAAAACCTTGTTATGCATCCTCTACTTATTAATCATCTAATATAGAAAAAATGAAAATGCCAATATAGTTGTGTTACCATGAATCATTATTTCCTTGTCTCTTACATAGATAGTGGTTGTTTTTTCACATGGAATAGAGAAAAAATATTGACACAGAACAGTTACGTTAAAAGGAATGTTATGAAGCAGCTTCTTACACGAGCTTTAAGCTTGACAAGGACAGACTTTCAGGTATTGGTCCTGTGAGCTGATTGTTTGATAAGTCACTGCAATCCAAATAGGCAAACAATAAACACAAATGTACCGAGCCAGAATTGTTTCTTTGGTTTCTCTAAACCATCCTCCCACTCTAATATCATTGTTTCATTGTCATCTTAAACGTACGTATTTAAAAGAAATTATCTACAACTTGAAGCAGTAACAAGCTGAAAAGATTTCCATTGATGCATTTATGATAAAATTTTGGCAACTGATGATGGACCGAGGTATGTTAACTTACAGACTCACAAGGGATTTATGCCCAAGACCCAAAGGTAGTTGACCAGTTAAGGTATTTGAACTCAAGTTCCTGCAAGAAAACAAATGAAAAATCCATAAATGCCTTTTCCCAAAGAATATGAGATAATCGAGTTAATTTGCGTCTCTTTAGCAAAATCACAATTCAAATGCATTATGAAGAGCTACGAAATCTGAGATAGATAAACAAAGTCAATAGTTGAGATACTTACAAGCTATTCAAATTCGTCAGCAGACTTATTTGTTCACTGATGAATCCTTTCAAGCCTTGGCTTCCAAGGTCTCTGAAACAAGTATAGAAGTATGAGACAACTCTCTATATTAAGCATTACATGATAACATATTAATAGTAAGAAAACCACAATGCAGACATAATAATGAGCACCAAATAAGGCAATATTATCTATGCAGTTACTATCTATAGTTAACACTATTCCAAGTAAGTGCTGGAAGCTTATGACAATGCCGAGACACAAAATTCCAGATAAACAATTTAATTCGTAACCCTTAATCAAGTTATTTGCTTTCCTTAATCAAGTTAAGACAAGGCAGTTCTGGTTACTGTCTGCATCCATGAAACTCACATTTGGAAGATCACAAGAGCAGATCCTTGCGAGTTTGCCCGGCATGAGACTCCTTCCCAAGCATCCCAATTAGTAGGAGCACATGGATCACCATTCCAACCCATTCTATCAGGAACACGTAGTGAATCCTTCAATGCTTTCATAGCAGTGACTGCAAAAAAAACGAACCAGTTTCGCTCAAGGCTATTATTCTCAGAATTCAAATCAAATCAAGAAAAAACATAAATGTTGTTATCCACCAAAAACAGTGTTAGAGTATCCCTATAAATCTGACATACCTTGTTCTGGCACTGTAGCCATATCAGCAGGAACAATAGCGTAATTCTCAAGCCCACTAATGATCGGTGCACCGGAAACAGACGACAATTTCACAGTCACAGTCGTACTACTCAGATTCTTCACAGTATAGTTCAAACTAAACGCAGCAAATCCACCAACCTCATGGAACACATCAACTCTGCTCACATTTTGATCATTCACAACCAGATCAAACACTCTTTGCCCAGCCTTCTTCACAGTAGAATCAATCTCAGAGAAATGAAACCAAAGCAAGTAATCAAGCTTCGCATCAACCTCAAGCTCGTAAACCAAAGAACCACCACCACCAGAAGCCGTAACCGCCGTTTGATAAAGCTTCATCGGGAAATAATTAGGCGCCTGATTCACTCCTTTGATTTTCTCAACCGTAGACAACGACCTCGCCACCGATTTCGAATCATCCGATCGGAAATCTTCATCGGATTGCCACGACCGCCCGAAACTATCGGTGTGGTTAGTGAACCCAGGACCCCACTGATCCGAGCCACACGAGAGCCTCCCGTAGTTAACCAACAGAACATTCTGACCAGTCCCGTCGGCGTCGTAGGAAGAAGGATCAACTTGCAAGACTTCTAAAGAACCAACAATAGGAGGATCAGTAGCGATGCTGTAAAAGCACAAATCGAGCTCACCGTCACCGATAAAGGCAAAGAGATCAGAGTAAGAGCCGTCGCGAAGGAAACCTTCAGGCCAAGGAGATCTCCAGGAGAAAACGAGCGTGCCTTCGACGGAGACATCAAAGGACGGGGAATGAGATTTACCGTCGTAGTTATCGTAAACGGTGAAAGTTCTGAGATAGTAACGACCAGGAGGGAGAGGAACGACGTAGCAATTCTTCTTGCCGAAGGAGAGAGGGAAGTACCTGATGGTTTTCTCGGCGATTTGATGGAATCGAAGAGGCTCGGAGACGACGGCGGTGCTTCCCCCGGTGTAGAATTGATCGGGGAGCCATGTGCGGTTGAATGCGTCAGTTGAACCTTCGGGACTTCCACAGTCAATGAAGAAAGATGTATCTGCAACATAAGAAAAACAGAGGATGAGTTCAGTTAATCATTAGTCAGATCTAGACGGAGAGATAGAGATAAGGAGTGTGACGTACTGAATGGAGAGGAGAGAGAGAGGGGAAGGAGGAGGAGGAAGATGATGGAGGAGAGAAAGAGGTAGAAGGAGGAAGATGGAGATAAGGGCATTTTGGGAATTAGATGGAATTGAGAGAGTGCAGAGTAAAGGGAAGCATGTAATGTGATGGTGGTGGTGGTACTACGACTGTGATTTGAAAGAAGAAACCAATTTTGTCAACAATTAGAAGAAAAAAAGAAAAAAAAAAAGAAAAGGATGAAGGAAGGGCGAGATTAGCGGGTGGACTGAGTTGAGTCATTTAAGGACATTTACACACTTCTGGCTGACTTTAAGTTTTCACTTTTTCTCTGTATTTATGGACCGCTTTTTACTATCTTTTCTCTTTTAAATATTCTGTTTTTGACTAATTGTTTTTAAATAAACCTGATTAGTCCTATTTTGTTTTGTAGTAATGCCATTGGAATAATACAGTAACAGTAACACTAACAGTGTATTTATTACACACGGGAAACGAGTAGATATAGAAGATAGTGGTAAAATTGTAAAAGTGAGAGAGTGTCTCGCGAGAAGAGGCAATTAAAATAGTAAAAGAAAGGAGTTACTTACTTTACTTAACTATTACGTCAGTGGGAGAAGTAAATATTATACTAGTCACCACCGTGACGTGGCCACCACCACCATGCACTATATCAGACAAAATATTCATTCACTACCTAAAATTCACCGGTAAATCTAACTAAACCCCAACCAATCATTTTAACTTTCTTTTTCACTGCTACATATCTGAAAATTCAGTTTTAGTTGGGTAACCACCAAGTCAAAAACCTATTATCTAATCCTAGTTTGATTTAACTAGAAATAAACTCTATCTCTAATGACGGAAAAAAAGTTGTGATCATGATGCCCACTCTGAATTCGGTTGGAATTAATATTTTTTCCGGGTCAGTCTTATTCCTTAACTAGACATTTTGGAGTGATTTAGTGAAAGAATAAAAGAGCAACGTGGTTAGTAGTTAGTTACTGTAAATCGTCGTCAGAAGACAACGCGTTCAGGGTGTAAATGTAAACATATTAAAGTCTCTGAATCCGTGACTCCGTCTACTTGTCGTTTCCCTCTAAAAAAAAGTACAATAAGAAAACAAAACCCCGGTCTAACTCACCAACCCCCCGGTTTTCTCTTGAGTTCCATTGACTTATGTCTAATTATTCAATGGGCTTTCAAGCCCAGCCCATTTCTTTGACACATACATTTCCATTTGCAGGCAGGTGTTCAACAAGCACAACGTTGTTGTTTGTTTCTAGTCTAGGTTTACTACCTTCTTGCCGATGGGAAGCTAAACATACAAAAAGTGCCTTGTCAATTGTCGCGTTTTACATAAGAAATGGCCAAGATGGCTAGGTTGGTTTTGGACCTTCTGTTAAGCAAGAAACATGAGTTCGGTAAGAAAGTTTCCTAGTGAAGTTGTAGATATATAATTCATACATCCTTGGGTCTCATAAAACTCTTCAAAAGCATCATATTTACATACTGACATTGCAAATTAGATCAGAAAACACGTTCCAAAGTAGTTCTAATCAATCCGAAAACAAAAAAAAACACCGAAACAAGTTCGAATCAATCCCTCGAGGAAACTACCATATTACAACAAGAGCTTGGCACTGTTTTGCCAACCAAAAAATATCAATGAGTTCCATAGCCTTGAGCTCGTGGTAGATTTTGTTAAGTCAGTCAGTCTTTCCGGTCCCCCAGGCGAGAAAGCTGTCCTGTGATCCAAATTCCTATACAGACATAACCAAAACCCATTAGGCTTTTGTACCTGCTGATTGCATGTAAAAAAGTTGAAGTAGAAAGAGGGAAGTTTTACCAGCTGGCTCAGACGAAACTCAGGTGGAGTATCGAGCTCTATGTTGGAGGGATCAAGAACGATCTTCTGACATTCCTCCAGGTCTCGTTTGAAGTCTTCTGTTCCTAGGTGTGCGTAATCTGCAAAACATGGTTGTTTATCCTTTAAGCTTCCACTGTTTGTGTTCTCTTCCCTGTCCTGTGATCCCACTAGCAAGATATCATCACAAAGAGACAAGGCTTCCACAAGCTGTTGCGAGTTCAAGATAAACTGAGATCCGCTGTCAAACCAAGTCGGCTGTTCCTCAGCTTCGTTTTCATCATCTCTATCCTTCTCCTGCTCTTCTTTATCATCTATTGTTTCTTTTGCTCCGTTTTCAAGTCCAGGTTCAGGCTCAGGCTCAGGCTCATATGCAGAACTTGGTCTTTCAAGATTAGCCTGACTACTCTGGACCTCATCTTCCATATACATTACCTCAGATGTCTAAGGTACCGGAAACAAAAGACATAATGTCAATTAGTGCAATATCAATAAGGTGTTAGATTACACAGGAATGTGAAAAACTCCAACCAGCACACTCCTTCTTTATTCACTACAGCAAGAGCTTCTACTTGTTACTTGTTTTAAGAGTATATTCCACCCTCAACCCAATTCTCAATCCTAAACCATAGAATAATCCTGAATACCCAACTCCCTCTGCCTAAACTTCCTTTTCATTTTCATCACTAATTATGTGGCTAACCGTCTCAACTATAGCTGCTGAATTATCACAACAGCGACAAACCACACCACCTATGGTAATCACAATGCTCTCAGACTAGACTAGCACAAGGATTTGTCAATAGAAAGCAAACGAAAAGAATTTTACCTCAGCAAGAGAAACATCTTGGGCAGTAACATAGCTATGGGGAGTAACATAGTCATTTGCAAAGTGAGAATCAGAACAAAGTTGTACAGCATGTTGAGGCTCAGGTGTAACCATTTTTGGAGTAACAGGATCCACTGTTGGATTCATTACAGCAAAGATTTCCTCAGAGACTTCTTGCTCAGCTTTATCACCTTGCTTGACAACTAGCTGCTGTGGCTGCTGGTAGAATATCTTAGAAACAACATAATCACCTTCCTTCTCATCTTCTTCTATTCCCAAGTGATATTGGTGCATCACCCAGTTCGTTTTCACGGCTTTTCCGCCATAAAGAACCATAATTTTCTTGCACCCTCTTTGAACACCATCCAACACAACCGGTTTCGTTCTTCCTGTCTTATGCCAGCGCACATCGCCAAAATCGTCGTCGTGAATCTTTCTACGCTTTCGAGTTCCTGTGCTGTAGGCTTTGATTGCCTTATGAAAGAAGTGGGACACTGTTCCATCGTTCTTAACACCTGTATTTTTTTTTTCAATTTAAGTTTAAGATAAAATGAACTTCGGAACATCTTTGATGACTGAAAACAGAAAGAAGTTGATGACTGAAAACAGAAAGAAGAAACCTGCATTGCCTAACCTGGTAAATTCTTAGGATGAGTGTAACAGATCCCATCATCTTGATTGACAGTTGGGATGAACTCATCGATGAATGGGTGAGAACTTAAACCTGATAAACCAGATTTTGCTAGCAAGTGCCATATGATCTCTGGATCAGATGGATCGAACTTCACACCTCGAGGCAAGCCTGGCCAGTCATCAACAACCTGAAAATGTACAAAAACTAGTCAATATTACAACAACTACATAGATATACGATATTAGAGAATAATCGACAAATGAAACAAAAGAGCAAAGCATACATCGCTGTTGTCAATGACATGTCGACAGTTTGGACAATGTCTTGTAGGATTGCTTTTCCACACAACTTTGCGAGGGTCAGAACCAGCCGATGCACTCATAATTTTTGTTGCAATCCGGTTGCTATCGATTAGCCATGATCGTCTACATACAGTAAAAAAAAGAGCAACCATTGGTCAAGACAGTAGTTCCAAACATTAGAGAGATGATAGCAACACAATGCCATTACCAAAATGCAGGTTAAAGAAGACATGGTCACATAAAAACAAAACTAAATCCTGAAAAATCAGACATTATTATGTCTACCAGAATCTATATTTAGCAGAATACTTGTTCCTGTTGTACTTAAGGAACAAAGACAGCCTGAAATATGGAATCTGTTCCACCATATTTGGTAAGGACATTGGATATCTCTACTTTGATAAGAGTGCAGACACTGAAATACATACATACTGTAGTGTATAGATACTAAGCAGCAGCAGTTAAAAAGGTATGAACTTCAAGCTCATCAATCAAATTAGCATCATACAACAGGAAACTTCAAAACAAAATCCCTTCTTGAAAAAAAGCTAGTAGCAGTGTAAATGAAAGACCCAAATGCAGATTTCAAATTAAAACCCTTTCGCGCTTAGCTTTGACATCGGAGAAACTAAAATCACAAAGCTCCATGGATACACAAACGCAAACAAAAACTAAAAAGATTCAAACTTTTTTTTTTTGTTTCTACTTCAAAATTGCAATCGGGAGGG